>NC_074682.1:24688343-24925843 GCF_029448725.1 Salvelinus fontinalis
TCGCTCTCGCTCTCTCTGTCTACTCGCTCTCGCTCTCTCTATCTACTCGCTCTCGCTCTCTCTGTCTACTCGCTCTCACTCTCGCTCTCGCTCTCTCTGTCTACTCGCTCTCGCTCTCGCTCTCGCTCTCTCTGTCTACTCGCTCTCGCTCTCGCTCTCGCTCTCTCTGTCTACTCGCTCTCGCTCTCGCTCTCGCTCTCTCTGTCTACTCGCTCTCGCTCTCGCTCTGTCTCGCTCTCTCTGTCTACTCTCGCTCTGTCTCGCTCTCTCTGTCTACTCTCGCTCTGTCTCGCTCTGTCTACTCTCGCTCTGTCTCGCTCTGTCTACTCTCGCTCTGTCTCGCTCTGTCTCGCTCTGTCTACTCTCGCTCTGTCTCGCTCTGTCTCGCTCTATCTCGCTCTGTCTACTCTCGCTTTGTCTCGCTCTCTCTCGCTCTCTCTCGCTCTGTCTACTCTCGCTCTCTCTCGCTCTCTCTCGCTCTGTCTACTCTCGCTCTCTCTCGCTCTCTCTCGCTCTGTCTACTCTCGCTCTCTCTCGCTCTGTCTACTCTCGCTCTGTCTACTCTCGCTCTCTCTCGCTCTGTCTACTCTCGCTCTGTCTACTCTCGCTCTCTCTCGCTCTGTCTACTCTCGCTCTGTCTACTCTCGCTCTCTCTCGCTCTGTCTACTCTCGCTCTCTCTCGCTCTGTCTACTCTCGCTCTCTCTCGCTCTGTCTACTCTCGATCTCTCTCGCTCTGTCTACTCTCGCTCTCTCTCGCTCTGTCTACTCTCGCTCTCTCTCGCTCTGTCTACTCTCGCTCTGTCTACTCTCGCTCTCTCTCGCTCTGTCTACTCTCGCTCTCTCTCGCTCTGTCTACTCTCGCTCTCTCTCGCTCTGTCTACTCTCGCTCTCTCTCGCTCTGTCTACTCTCGCTCTCTCTCGCTCTGTCTACTCTCGCTCTCTCTCGCTCTGTCTACTCTCGCTCTCTCTCGCTCTGTCTACTCTCGCTCTCTCTCGCTCTGTCTACTCTCGCTCTGTCTACTCTCGCTCTCTCTCGCTCTGTCTACTCTCGCTCTCTCTCGCTCTGTCTACTCTCGCTCTCTCTCGCTCTGTCTACTCTCGCTCTCTCTCGCTCTGTCTACTCTCGCTCTCTCTCGCTACCGCTCTGTCTACTCTCGCTCTCGCTCTGTCTACTCTCTATCTCTCTCTCTCTGTCTACTCTCTATCTCTCTCTCGCTCTACTCTCTATCTCTCTCTCGCTCTACTCTCTCTCTCTAGCTCGGTCTACTATCTCTAGCTCGCTCGGTCTACTATCTCTAGCTCGCTCGCTCTGTCTACTCGCTCTCGCTCGCTCGCTCTATCTACTCGCTCTCGCTCGCTCTGTCTACTCGCTCTCGCTCGCTCTGTCTACTCGCGCTCGCTCGCTCTGTCTACTCGCGCTCGCTCGCTCTGTCTACTCGCGCTCGCTCGCTCTGTCTACTCGCGCTCGCTCGCTCTGTCTACTCGCGCTCGCTCGCTCTGTCTACTCGCGCTCGCTCGCTCTGTCTACTCGCGCTCGCTCGCTCTGTCTACTCGCTCTCGCTCGCTCTGTCTACTCTCTATCTCTCTCTCTCTGTCTACTCTCTATCTCTCTCTGTCTACTCTCTATTTCTCTCTCGCTCTACTCTCTATCTCTCTCTAGATCGCTCTACTCTCTCTCTCTAGCTCGGTCTACTATCTCTAGCTCGCTCGGTCTACTATCTCTAGCTCGCTCGCTCTGTCTACTCGCTCTCGCTCGCTCGCTCTATCTACTCGCTCTCGCTCGCTCGCTCTATCTACTCGCTCTCGCTCGCTCTGTCTACTCGCGCTCGCTCGCTCTGTCTACTCGCGCTCGCTCGCTCTGTCTACTCGCGCTCGCTCGCTCTGTCTACTCGCGCTCGCTCGCTCTGTCTACTCGCGCTCGCTCGCTCTGTCTACTCGCGCTCGCTCGCTCTGTCTACTCGCGCTCGCTCGCTCTGTCTACTCGCGCTCGCTCGCTCTGTCTACTCGCGCTCGCTCGCTCTGTCTACTCGCTCTCGCTCGCTCTGTCTACTCGCTCTCGCTCGCTCTGTCTACTCGCTCTCGCTCGCTCTGTCTACTCTCTCTCGCTCGCTCTGTCTACTCTCTCTCGCTCGCTCTGTCTACTCTCTCTCGCTCGCTCTGTCTACTCTCTCTCGCTCGCTCTGTCTACTCTCTCTCGCTCGCTCTGTCTACTCTCTCTCGCTCGCTCTTTCTACTCTCTCTCGCTCGCTCTGTCTACTCGCTCTCGCTCTCGCTCGCTCTGTCTACTCTCTCTCGCTCTGTCTACTCTCGCTCTCTCTCGCTCTGTCTACTCTCGCTCTCTCTCGCTCTGTCTACTCTCGCTCTCTCTCGCTCTGTCTACTCTCGCTCTCTCTCGCTCTGTCTACTCTCGCTCTCTCTCGCTCTGTCTACTCTCGCTCTCTCTCGCTCTGTCTACTCTCGCTCTGTCTCGCTCTGTCTACTCTCGCTCTCTCTCGCTCTGTCTACTCTCGCTCTGTCTACTCTCGCTCTCTCTCGCTCTGTCTACTCTCGCTCTCTCTCGCTCTGTCTACTCTCGCTCTCTCTCGCTCTGTCTACTCTCGCTCTCTCTCGCTCTGTCTACTCTCGCTCTCTCTCGCTCTCTCTCGCTCTGTCTACTCTCGCTCTCTCTCGCTCTCTCTTGCTCTGTCTACTCTCGCTCTCTCTCGCTCTCTCTCGCTCTGTCTACTCTCGCTCTCGCTCTGTCTACTCTCGCTCTCGCTCTGTCTACTCTCGCTCTCGCTCTGTCTACTCTCTCTCTCTCGCTCTGTCTACTCTCTATCTCTCTCTCTCTGTCTACTCTCTATCTCTCTCTGTCTACTCTCTATTTCTCTCTCGCTCTACTCTCTATCTCTCTCTAGCTCGCTCTACTCTCTCTCTCTAGCTCGGTCTACTATCTCTAGCTCGCTCGCTCTGTCTACTCGCTCTCGCTCGCTCGCTCTATCTACTCGCTCTCGCTCGCTCTGTCTACTCGCTCTCGCTCGCTCTGTCTACTCGCTCTCGCTCGCTCTGTCTACTCGCGCTCGCTCGCTCTGTCTACTCGCGCTCGCTCGCTCTGTCTACTCGCGCTCGCTCGCTCTGTCTACTCGCGCTCGCTCGCTCTGTCTACTCGCTCTCTCTCGCTCTGTCTACTCGCGCTCGCTCGCTCTGTCTACTCGCGCTCGCTCGCTCTGTCTACTCGCGCTCGCTCGCTCTGTCTACTCGCGCTCGCTCGCTCTGTCTACTCGCGCTCGCTCGCTCTGTCTACTCGCGCTCGCTCGCTCTGTCTACTCGCGCTCGCTCGCTCTGTCTACTCGCGCTCGCTCGCTCTGTCTACTCGCGCTCGCTCGCTCTGTCTACTCGCTCTCGCTCGCTCTGTCTACTCTCTCTCGCTCGCTCTGTCTACTCTCTCTCGCTCGCTCTGTCTACTCTCTCTCGCTCGCTCTGTCTACTCTCTCTCGCTCGCTCTGTCTACTCGCTCTCGCTCGCTCTGTCTACTCGCTCTCGCTCGCTCTGTCTACTCGCTCTCGCTCGCTCTGTCTACTCGCTCTCGCTCGCTCTGTCTACTCGCTCTCGCTCGCTCTTTCTACGCTCGCTCGCTTTGTCTACTCTCGCTCGCGCTCTCTCTAAGGTAATTGAGGGTGATCTCAGTGAATTTTATGGAAAAAGGAGTTTGGCCTCGACCCTTGAGGTTTCCAGCCTTGTTTTGAAGATGTTCCTAGGTTTTGTTCATGCATGGTTTCCTGAATGTTGTTGTGTATCAGGCAATCGCCCAACCACAAGGGCTTAACGTGGGGTCCTAACTGCCTTGAAAATAGGGTGTCTGGTAAGGGATAGTATACTGTATCTAACTATCGTTTCTCCATCTAAAGGATGTGCTTTGTTCATTGTTTGAACCCATTCTTCATTGAACTTGATGATAGATTCATTGACTGGTAATTCATATAACCCCTGCTTAACCCTACAATATTCCAATCTCACAAAGAGAGTCACCCTAAATACTCTTATTGAGATTATAGAGTGAAATGTAGGTTGTGGTGCTCATTCTGATGCGTGTGTCCTCCCCAGCTCCCCCTGTCCAGCAGTCACCTGGACGTGTACACGGGCCCTGGGATGACCGGTCAATCCATCGCCATGACCAGCAACTCCTGCCCTGCTAACCTGGCCATCAAACGAGAGCTGACGGGTAGGACCAATCAGGGACAAGCTTAGACACAGCAAACAAGCAGCCAGCTCTCAGACATTTACAGCTTTCAGAAACATAGTAACCAATCAGAGACAGACCTGCAGGCCAGATGTTTTCTCCACCTGGTTTCCCAGGCCTGAATCAGATGCTAAGTAATGAATGGAAACCAGCAGACCAAAACCAGAAGGATTAGATAGTTCCAAATACATGGCTACCAGGGGTATATTTTTCTCTACAGTGAGGGGATGATTTAATGTAATTTGTGCTGAGTTTGAATTCAATTCATAAATTAAGCTAATTAACTAATGATTAGGGGGAAATACTGTATCCATGCATAAACTAAATCTCAATGATTTTAGTTCAAGTGAGCCTCTAACATGATTTTCAAACTCTCTATGACCCCAAACTATATACAAAAATCACACTCACTATACATACTTTGGGGACAGTGTTAGTTCATTGCTTGTTGTTTTTATCAATGCAGAAACCCGTGCAATGGCCAAAGAGAGACAGAAGAAAGACAACCACAACCTGAGTGAGTTTATCCCCCTCCCCCTCTCTTGCACGCTCTCTTTCTCACTTTCACCCTCCCTCGCAAAAACACAATAGGAATGAGTGTGCACTTTTTCAACATCCTTCATTTTTACTACCTCGCAACTGCTTAAAGTACACCAGCTACTCTCTGTCTGTCTAAAAACACACACACAGTGGTTTATTCAGCTGACACAGTCTAACCCACAGGTAGATGGTTAACCCACAGCTGTCTGCTGCTCTGGCACTAAAGTCTAATTGCCTGTGACACTTTCTCGGTCTCTCTTTCTCGGACTCTACCTCTCTTTCTCGGGCTCTCTTTCTCGGACTCTCTCTCTCGCTCTCTCGCGGTGTGTCTCGCTCTCTCGCGGTGTGTCTCGCTCTCTCGCGGTGTGTCTCGCTCTCTCTCGCGGTGTGTCTCGCTCTCTCTCGCGGTGTGTCTCGCTCTCTCTCGCGGTGTGTCTCGCTCTCTCTCGCGGTGTGTCTCGCTCTCTCTCGCGGTGTGTCTCGCTCTCTCTCGCGGTGTGTCTCGCTCTCTCTCGCGGTGTGTCTCTCTCGCTCTCTCTCGCGGTGTGTCTCTCTCGCTCTCTCTCGCGGTGTGTCGCTCTCGCTCTCTCTCGCGGTGTCGCTCTCGCTCTCTCTCGCGGTGTCGCTCTCGCTCTCTCTCGCGGTGTCGCTCTCGCTCTCTCTCGCGGTGTCGCTCTCGCTCTCTCTCGCGGTGTCGCTCTCTCTCTCTCGCGGTGTCGCTCTTCTCTCTCTCGCGGTGTCGCTCTTCTCTCTCTCGCGGTGTCGCTCTTCTCTCTCTCGCGGTGTCGCTCTTCTCTCTCGCGGTGTCGCACTTCTCTCTCGCGGTGTCGCTCTTCTCTCTCGCGGTGTCGCTCTTCTCTCTCGCGGTGTCGCTCTTCTCTCTCGCGGTGTCGCTCTTCTCTCTCGCGGTGTCGCTCTTCTCTCTCGCGGTGTCGCTCTTCTCTCTCTCGCGGTGTCGCTCTTCTCTCTCTCGCGGTGTCGCTCCTCTCTCTCGCGGTGTCTCTCTGCTCTCTCACGGTGTCTCTCTGCTCTCTCACGGTCGGTGTCGCTCTCTCTCTCTCGGTCGGTGTCGGTCTCTCTCTCTCTCGGTCGGTGTCGGTCTCTCTCTCTCTCTCTCGGTCGGTGTCGGTCTCTCTCTCTCTCTCTC
Source organism: Salvelinus fontinalis (assembly GCF_029448725.1). Classification (NCBI taxonomy): domain Eukaryota; kingdom Metazoa; phylum Chordata; class Actinopteri; order Salmoniformes; family Salmonidae; genus Salvelinus; species Salvelinus fontinalis. Next base: position 24,694,251 of record NC_074682.1, read on the forward strand.
GGTCGGTGTCGGTCTCTCTCTCTCTCTCTCGGTCGGTGTCGGTCTCTCTCTCTCTCGGTCGGTGTCGGTCTCTCTCTCTCTCTCTCGGTCGGTGTCGGTCTCTCTCTCTCTCTCTCGGTCGGTGTCGGTCTCTCTCTCTCTCTGTCGGTCTCTCTCTCTCTCTCTCTCGGTCGGTGTCGGTCTCTCTCTCGGTCGGTGTCGGTCTCTCTCTCGGTCAGTGTCGGTCTCTCTCTCTTGGTCAGTGTCGGTCTCTCTCTCTTGGTCAGTGTCGGTCTCTCTCTCTTGGTCAGTGTCGGTCTCTCTCTCTCTCTCTCTCGGTCGGTGTCGGTCTCTCTCTCTTGGTCAGTGTCGGTCTCTCTCTCTCTCTCTCTCTCGGTCGGTGTCGGTCTCTCTCTCTTGGTCAGTGTCGGTCTCTCTCTCTTGGTCAGTGTCGGTCTCTCTCTCTTGGTCAGTGTCGGTCTCTCTCTCTTGGTCGGTGTCGGTCTCTCTCTCTCGGTCGGTGTCGGTCTCTCTCTCTCTCGGTCGGTGTCGGTCTCTCTCTCTCGGTCAGTCTCTCTCTCTCGGTCAGTCTCTCTCTCTCTCTCTCTCTCTCTCTCTCTCTCTCTCTCTCTCTCTCTCTCTCTCTCTCTCTCTCTCGATCTCTCGATCTCTCGGTCGCTCTCTGTGTCGGTCTCTGTGTCGGTCTCGATCTCTCGGTCGCTCTCTGTGTCGGTCTCTGTGTCGGTCTCGATCTCTCGGTCGCTCTCTCGGTCGCTCTCTCGGTCGCTCGGTCGATCTCTCGGTCGATCTCTCGGTCGTTCTCTCGGTCTCTCGGTCGCTCTCGATCTCTCGGTCGCTCTCTCGGTCGCTCTCGATCTCTCGGTCGCTCTCGATCTCTCGGTCGCTCTCGATCTCTCGGTCGCTCTCGATCTCTCGGTCGCTCTCGATCTCTCGGTCGCTCTCGATCTCTCGGTCGCTCTCGATCTCTCGGTCGCTCTCGATCTCTCGGTCGCTCTCGATCTCTCTCTCGATCTCACGGTCGGTGTCGCTCTCTCTCGGTCGATCTCTCGCTCTCGGTCGCTTTCTCTCTCTCTCTCGGTCTGTGTCGGTCTCTCTCTCTCTCGGTCTCTCTCTCTCTCGGTCGGTCGCTCTCTCGGTCGGTCGCTCTCGATCTCTCGGTCGCTCTCGATCTCTCGGTCGCTCTCTCGATCTCTCGGTCGCTCTCGATCTCTCGGTCGCTCTCGATCTCTCGGTCGCTCTCGATCTCTCGGTCGCTCTCGATCTCTCGGTCGCTCTCGATCTCTCTCTCGATCTCACGGTCGGTGTCGCTCTCTCTCGGTCGATCTCTCGCTCTCGGTCGCTCTCTCTCTCTCTCGGTCTGTGTCGGTCTCTCTCTCTCTCGGTCTCTCTCTCTCTCGGTCGGTCGCTCTCTCGGTCGGTCGCTCTCGCTCTCTCGGTCGCTCTCGATCTCTCGGTCGCTCTCGATCTCTCGGTCGCTCTCGATCTCTCGGTCGCTCTCGATCTCTCGGTCGCTCTCGATCTCTCGGTCGCTCTCGATCTCTCGGTCGCTCTCTTGGTCGCTCTCTCGGTCGCTCTCGATCTCTCGGTCGCTCTCGATCTCTCGGTCGCTCTCGATCTCTCGGTCGCTCTCTCGATCTCTCGGTCGCTCTCTCGATCTCTCGGTCGCTCTCTCGATCTCTCGGTCGCTCTCTCGATCTCTCGGTCGCTCTCGATCTCTCGGTCGCTCTCGATCTCTCGGTCGCTCTCGATCTCTCGGTCGCTTTCGATCTCTCTCTCGATCTCACGGTCGGTGTCGCTCTCTCTCGGTCGATCTCTCGCTCTCGGTCGCTCTCTCTCTCTCTCGGTCTGTGTCGGTCTCTCTCTCTCTCGGTCTCTCTCTCTCTCGGTCGGTCGCTCTCTCGGTCGGTCGCTCTCGATCTCTCGGTCGCTCTCTCGGTCGCTCTCGATCTCTCGGTCGATCTCTCGGTCGATCTCTCGGTCGATCTCTCGGTCGATCTCTCGGTCGATCGCTCGGTCGATCTCTCGGTCGCTCTCTCGGTCGCTCTCGCTCTCTCGGTCGCTCTCGATCTCTCGGTCGCTCTCGATCTCTCGGTCGATCTCTCGGTCGATCTCTCGGTCGATCTCTCGGTCGTTCTCTCGGTCGCTCTCTCGGTCGCTCTCTCGGTCGCTCTCGATCTCTCGGTCGCTCTCGATCTCTCGGTCGCTCTCTCGGTCGCTCTCTCGGTCGCTCTCGATCTCTCGGTCGCTCTCTCGGTCGCTCTCTCGGTCGCTCTCGATCTCTCGGTCGCTCTCGATCTCTCGGTCGCTCTCGATCTCTCGGTCGCTCTCGATCTCTCGGTCGCTCTCGATCTCTCGGTCGCTCTCGATCTCTCGGTCGCTCTCGATCTCACGGTCGGTGTCGCTCTCTCTCGGTCGATCTCTCGCTCTCGGTCGCTCTCTCTCTCTCTCGGTCTGTGTCGGTCTCTCGCTCTCTCTCTCGGTCGGTCTCTGTCTCCCGCTCTCTCTCTCGGTCGGTCTCGGTCTCTCGCTCTCTCTCTCTCGGTCGGTCTCTGTCTCTCGCTCTCTCTCTCGGTCGGTCTCTGTCTCTCGCTCTCTCTCTCGGTCGGTCTCTGTCTCTCTCTCTCTCGGTCGGTGTCGGTCTCTCGCTCTCTCTATCGGTCAGGCTCTCTCTCTCGGTCGGTCTCTCGCTCTCTCACTCGGTCGGTCTCTCGCTCTCTCTCTCGGTCGGTCTCTCGCTCTCTCTCTCGGTCGGTCTCTCGCTCTCGGTCGTTCTCTCGCTCTCTCTCTCGGTCGTTCTCTCGCTCTCTCTCTCGGTCGTTCTCTCGCTCTCTCTCTCTCGGTCGTTCTCTCGCTCTCTCTCTCTCGGTCGGTCTCTCGGTTCTCTCTCTCTCTCTCTCTCTCTGTGTCGGTCTCTCTCTCTCTCACGGTCTCTCTCTCATTATTGGTCTCAGTCTCTCTCGGTCTTGGTCTCCCTCTCTGTCTCTCTCTCTCTGTCTCCCTCTCCCTCTCTTGGTCTCTCACTCTCTCACGGTCTCGGTCTTTCTCTCTCCCTCTCTCTCTCACGGTCTCTCCCTCTCTCTCACACGGTCGGTCTCTCTCTCTCTCTCTCTCTCTCTCTCTGTCTCTCTCTCTCTGTCTCTCTCTCTCTGTCTCTCTCTCTCTGTCGGTCTCTCTCTGTCGCTCTCTCTCTGTCGCTCTCTTTCAATTCAATTTGCTTTATTGGCATGACGTAACAATGTACATATTGCCAAAGCTTACTTTGGATATTTACAATATAAATAAAAATGAGAATCAAAATTGTCAACGGGACAACAGTAATAACAATATACAAAGAGTCAAAATAACCATAAATTCTACAATAACAATAAGCATACAGTATCATACGGCATCTCTCTCTCTCTCTGTCGGTCTCTCTCTCTCTCTCTCTGTCGGTCTCTCTCTCTCTCTGTCGGTCTCTCTCTCTCTCTCTGTTGGTCTCTCTCTCTCTCTCTCTCTGTCGGTCTCTCTCGCTCTCTCTGTCGGTCGGTCTCTCTCTGTCGCTCTCTCTCTCTCTCTCTCTCTGTCGCTCTCTCTCTCTCTCTGTCGCTCTCTCTCAATTCAATTCAATTCAATTGACTTTATTGACATGGTAGGTTCGTTATTACTTACATTGTCAACGTATACATATCGAAAAATAGAAATCAAATATATATGTATATATATACAAAATATATATATATTTATATATAAATAAATGGTGGGACCAACAGCAATAATAACAGTAGTAGTGGACATGGGATTACCATTAACAACAACTACAACAACAATATTAATCAGAACAACAATAAATTAAAGCAACAGTAGTAGACCAGTGTCAATATGACTTGAGAAGACATATGACCTGGTATGAAAGACAAAACAAAACTAAGCTAAATGGGAAATATTATCAATATTACTTTGCATTTTTCACTGGCTGTCCCTCAGGTTGTGGCAGGAGGACACATATTTGGCTGCCAAAACTGCACATTTTGGCTTTTCACCCAATAAATATTTGATTTTTTCTTCATCTTTTATAGTTTCAAATTCTTTGTATTGAGTTATAATTTTGGGAAAGAAATATGCTCTTAGGTCTGAGTATTTGTCACAGTGTAGTAGGAAATGCACCTCTGTCTCTACCTCTCCTCTGGAGCAGAGTGAGCACAGCCTGTCCTCTCTGGGCAGCCAGGTTTGTCTGTGATGACCGGTCTCTATAGCCACCGGTGCTCACGGAGTCTGTACCTAGTCAATGTTTTCCTCAGTTTTCTATCAGTCACAGTGGTCAGATAGTCTGCCACCATGTACTGTCTGTTTAGAGCCAAATAGCATTGAAGTTTACTTAGATTTTTTGTGGTGTCTTTCCAATAGGTTATATATTTTTCTTTTTGTTTTGTGATGATTTGGTTGGGCCAGATTTTCTGAGGGCTGTCCCGAGGCTCTATGGGGTTGGTTTGGGTTGGTGAACTGAGCCTCAGAACCAGCTGGCTGAGGGGACTCTTCTCTGGTTTCATCTCTTGACATTGTAGAGCTGTGTGATGGAATGTTTTAGGGTCACTTGTTTTTAGATGGTTGTAAAATTTGATGGCTCTTTTTTCTATTCGAATGAGGAGGGGGTATTGGCCCAATTCTGCCCTACATGCGTTATTTGGAGTTTTTCTTTGTACTTGCAATACAGTCTTGCAAAACTCTGCATGCAATATTTCAGTTGGATGTTTGTCCCATTTAGTGAATTCATTATTAGAGAGTGGACCCCATACTTCACTGCCATATAGAGCAATTGGTTCTATAACTGATTGAAAAATTGAGCCAGATTCTAATTGGAATTTCAATTTTGATGTTCCTTTTAATGGCATAGAATGCTCTTCTTGCTTTGTCTCTCAGCTCATTCACAGCCATGTGAAAGCTACCTGTGTTGCTCATATTTAGTCCTAGATATGTGTAGTTTTTGGTGTGTTCTAATAGAACTGTGTCCAAATAGAATTTATATTTGTCATCCTTATTTCCCGACTTTTTTTGGAATATCATTATATTTGTTTTTTTTAGGTTAACGGTCAGAGCCCAGGTCTGACAGAACCTGTGAAGACGATCTAGGTGCTGCTGTAACCCCTTTTTAGTGGGAGACAGCAGCACCAGGTCATCTGCATCTCTCTCTCTCTGTCGGTCTCTCTCGCTCTCTCTATCTCACGGTCTCTCTCGCTCGGTCTCGTTAGCTCTCTCTCTCTCACTCTCTCGCTCTCTCTGTCTCTCTCACACAGTCGGTCTCTTTCTCTCTCTCTCGCTCTCTCTCTCTGTCTCACGCTCTCACGGTCGGTCTCTCTCTCTCGGTCGGTCTCTCTCTCTCTCTCGGTCGGTCTCTCTCTCTCTCGGTCGGTCTCTCTCTCTCTCGGTCGGTCTCTCTCTCTCTCGGTCGGTCTCTCTCTCTCTCGGTCGGTCTCTCTCTCTCTCGGTCGGTCTCTCTCTCTCTCGGTCGGTCTCTCTCTCTCTCGGTCGGTCTCTCTCTCTCTCGGTCGGTCTCTCTCTCTCTCTCGGTCGGTCTCTCTCTCTCTCTCGGTCGGTCTCTCTCTCTCTCTCGGTCGGTCTCTCTCTCGGTCGGTCTCTCTCTCGGTCGGTCTCTCTCTCTCTCTCGGTCGGTCTCTCTCTCTCTCTCGGTCGGTCTCTCTCTCTCTCTCGGTCGGTCTCTCTCTCTCTCTCGGTCGGTCTCTCTCTCTCTCTCGGTCGGTCTCTCTCTCTCTCCCGGTCGGTCTCTCTCTCTCTCTCGGTCGGTCTCTCTCTCTCTCTCGGTCGGTCTCTCTCTCTCTCTCGGTCGGTCTCTCTCTCTCTCTCGGTCGGTCTCTCTCTCTCTCTCGGTCGGTCTCTCTCTCTCTCTCGGTCGGTCTCTCTCTCTCTCTCGGTCGGTCTCTCTCTCTCTCTCGGTCGGTCTCTCTCTCTCTCTCAGTCGGTCTCTCTCTCTCTCTCGGTCGGTCTCTCTCTCTCTCTCTCGGTCGGTCTCTCTCTCTCTCTCTCGGTCGGTCTCTCTCTCTCTCTCAGTCGGTCTCTCTCTCTCTCTCGGTCGGTCTCTCTCTCTCTCTCGGTCGGTCTCTCTCTCGGTCGGTCTCTCTCTCGGTCGGTCTCTCTCTCGGTCGGTCTCTTTCTCTCGTTCTTGGTCTCTTTCTCTCTTGTTCTTGGTCTCTTTCTCTCTTGTTCTTGGTCTCTCTCTCTTGGTCTCTCTCTCATCTCCCTCTCTCTCTCTCTCGTCTCCCTCTCTCTCTCTCGTCTCCTTCTCTCTCTCTCGTCTCCTTCGCTCTCTCGCGTCTCCTTCGCTCTCTCGCGTCTCCTTCGCTCTCTCGCGTCTCCTTCGCTCTCTCGCGTCTCCTTCTCTCTCTCGTCTCCCTCTCTCTCTCTCTCGGTCTCCCTCTCTCGGTCTCCCTCTCTTGGTCTCTCTCACGGTCTCTCTCACGGTCTCTCTCTCACGGTCTCTCTTTCTCTCACACGGTCGGTCTCTTTTTCTTTCTTTCTTTCTCTCTCTCTCGGTCGGTCTCTCACGGTCTCGGTCTCTCTCTGTCTCTCACGGTCTTTCTCTCACGGTCTCTCTCACGGTCTATCTCACAGTCTCTCGGTCTCTCTCTCTCGGTCTCTCTCTCAGTCCCTCTCTCGTCTCCCTCTTGCTCTCTCTCTCTCCGTCTCCCTCTCTTGGTCTCTCTCTCTCAAAAAATTCAAAATTCAAGCTGCTTTATTGGCATGAAAAACATTGTGTCAATATTGCCAAAGCAACAATGTATACAATATACATTGTAATAAAACTTTTTTTTTTTTTAAACTATAACTAACTTATAACTAAATAACGGTCATCTTCACCATTACATCGGTACTACAACTACTATCATCATTACCACCACTACCACCACTACCGTCATTAAACTGCTATCATTACCATTACCACCCATACCACTACTATTTGGAATGATAAACAACAATAATAATAGTAATAACAATAACAGTAATAACAATAACAGTCATAATAAGTAAGTTACTGCTTACTATGCAGATGTTATTATTCAGTGTCCCTCAGGCTATGGCAGGCAAATACATATTTGGCTGCAAGAGGAGCCATTGCTCCTTCGCCCATGAGTATTTTTAGTTTTTCCTCTGGGTTTAATAAGTTAAAATTTGGAATAAATGTAGTCATTTCTGTGAATAATGAATCTCTTGGTGAGGAATATTTATCACAGTAAAGGAGAAAGTGCATCTCTGTTTCTACCTCCCCTGTCGTGCAGTGACCACATACACGCTCCTCTTTGTGTAGCCATGTTTTTTTATGTCTGCCGGTTTCTATTGCCAATCGGTGGTCACTCAGCCTGTACTTGGTAAGGATCTGTCTCTGCTTCGTATCTCTGACAGAGTAGAGATATTCAGCCAATTCAAATTCTCTGTTTAGGGTCAGACAGCAGTTTAGTCGGCTTTGGGATTTTGTTTAATTTTTCCAATGTTGTATATATGAGTCCTTTGATTGGTTCATGATTTTGTCTCTCTCTCTCTCGGTCTCTCTCTCTCACGATCTCTCTCTCTCTCGGGTCCTTTATATTTACATTGAAAGGGAATCGTCCGAGTTCTGCTCTGCATGCATTATTTGGTACTTTTCCTTTGGATATTTAGGATAATCCAATGCTTGTAATTGTAATTACAGGTTACACCCCAAATCTTGCTTCCATATAGTGCATTTGGTCAAATTACACTATTGAATATTTTGCACCAGATTTGGATAAGAATATTTTTTTATTTTTATACAGTAAAATACATTGCAGGCTTTTTCTTTAGTGCATTCACTTCCAGAAAAAATCCCCCAGAGGCACAGATTTTTTATCTCAGGTGGTTGTACCATTGGGCATGTTCAACCATGGTATTTCCTCATTTGAAGGAGTGTCTGATCCTCTGATTCCTGGCCTTCTTCTAGAAAATCAAATGTTTTGAAAGTTGATATTGATTCCCCAGTTGATGCTGTATTCCCAAAGAATGTTAAGTTGTTCCTTTAGACTTTTCTCTATTGGTGACAGTAGGACAAGGTCATCTGCTTAGAGCTGGAATTTGACTTCCTCATCTGTCTCTCTCTTTGTCTGTCTGTCTGTCTCTCTCTGTATCTGTCTGTCTCTAACCTCCAAGCTTCTCTCTGTCTCTAACCTCCAAGCTGACAACCACTCATCTACACTGTCTTGAGTTTAGTCAGCAATAACAGCCAGAGTGTATAGTCACGTCAGTGTGTGTGCGTGCCTTTGTGTTCATGTTATTGGGTTGTTGAAGGTGGACTACCTCACATGAAATTCCAAATGCCATTGTTGCAACACGTTTTCCCATGTTCTCTTCACCTCCTTTCATCGTTCCCTCTTTTCCTGTGGTTTAGTTGAGAGGAGGAGGAGGTTCAACATCAACGACCGCATTAAAGAGCTGGGCGGCATGATCCCCAAAACCAACGACCTGTAAGTCACCTCACTTCACCGTGTTAATATTTGTTGTTCTATGTCTATGAGATATGTAGACTTTTTGTATATGTATTAGCAGAAGATGTATTCTTATGTGGCCTGCTTCTTGTTTGGCCAACTGATCCTTCTAATCGTATGAGCAAAATACATATTTTTGGTTGCGAAGACATTGAAAAGACGTATTTTCAACATCTAGTGCTCACTGGGAAAGATGTTCTTCTGTAATGTTCTATAGGGACGTGCGCTGGAATAAGGGCACTATTCTGAGGGCCTCAGTAGAGTACATCAAGCGGATGCAGAAGGACATGCAGAGGACCAGAGAGGTAGAGAACAACTTCAAGAGGATGGAGATGGCCAACAAACAGCTGTGGCTGCGCATCGAGGTAACACACACACACATTCATTCATGCAACACACTCGGTCACACGCATACATACACACATTGAGGTAAAGAGCATGTACAGTATGAGCTCTAGAATGCCGTGCCATGCAGTCATCTGTATTTAATCATCTCTCCCTCTCTTTACCCTCTCTTCTTTCTCCTCTCTGTGTCTGTAGGAGTTAGAGATGCAGGCTCGTCTGCACGGCCTCCCCAGCTCCTCTCCCTCTGGGATGGGTTCTGGGGACCTGATGGGTTCCTACATCAAACAGGAGACCAGCCCTGAGGAGAAGCTCCAGCTGCAGCAGCAGCAGGCCCAGCACCAAGCTCATGCCCAGGGCCAACAACACCACCACCACCCCCAGTCCCACCACATCCAGCCCCAGCAGGGCCAGCCCAGACAGCTGCCTCCTCTCCCCCCTCACCTCCAGCCCCAACTTCCCCTCCAGTACCCAGCTGTGGGCAGCTCTCAGCCCTTTGACTTTGCCCAGTCGCTGGACTTGTGTGACGGGGTGCCTGGCTACCCGGAGAGCTTGTCAGGGCTAGGGGAGCTCGGCCTCCTGGGTACCCAGGGAAGGAGAGGCGACCTGGGCTTCCTGATGATGGACGAGCCTCTGTCTCCTCTGGGTGGAGACCCTCTGCTCTCTGCCATGTCCCCTGAGGCCTCGGTTGACTCCAGCCGCAGATCCAGCTTCAGCATAGAGGACACAGATATACTGTAGAAGGAGTGTACACACAGACACACACAGACACAGGCACATATGGTACGTACAGAACACCCACTGGACATACACCCCCAAGAGCACTGATATACTGTGATATATGCTTTTGCTCTGTTCAACAACCCTGCTACATATGCACTCCAAACTCCTCACATACACTGTAAGCACTCGCATAGACACTGTACACACACTGAGACACACTTAAACACACACACACTCAACATTCTTATGGATGCACACCCTTAACACTCACATAGATACACATTTAACAGCAATATGAGAAACCAAATCCATGTTTCGGATTGAAATAGTTGTTCCCTACCACTGTAAATATCAGAGCACCTCTAAATGATACACAATCTAGTACACACACGAACACACAACGAGCACAGACAGCTTCTTGTTCACGCTAACACAGAAGGGCCCCTGTTATTTGAAGGGAAATATGTGAGGCACTGCCAACGGTTTAACACACACACACACACACACCCTTCTTCTGTAAAACACACTGCCATGACCTCTATGGTACTGCCATCTCCTGTGTGACCTATGACCTTTAGCCTTTAGGGTACTGCCAAGTCTACTCCATGACCTCTGACCCCTGTGTGAATGTTGAGGAGAGATGGATTGGCCCTGCATTGTGAGATAGTGTAGCGATTGAAGAGGTTATGTAGCTCAGTCCTTAACCTGCCAACGTGCCTTGTGTGTTAGCCACCTGAAGCCCCACTCTATCTGGGTTAGCTGGAGAGTGTGGAAAGCGAAGGAGTGGGTTGGGTTTTAGCATATTGTAGTGCAGGGTTCCCCAACTGGCGGCCTGCGCTACAAATTTTGCCCACGGGTGATTTATTTGGCCCCGCAAGTTTTCTGAGACCACTTTCTTTTTTAAATTATTGTTTACATAAAAGACTGTTAAACGCCAGAAAATCTGCTCCAAGTGATTTTAGGGGTAGTAAAATAAATGTATTCCCATGCATAAAATAGGTTTGAAATGATTATGTTTTGATACCTGTTTGGGCTTCTTGCAGTCAATTAGCAGTCTACAAATTCTTTGTAATTATGTTCTGGCCCCCTGACCATCCGCTCAAGAAAACATTGTCCCGCAGCTGAATCTAGTTGATGATCCCTGTTGTAGTTTGTAGTTAGGAGAGAGAGGAGCAGTCAAATAGTGTCTGTAGTGTCGTATTCCGCACTGTAAAAACACAGCACCAGCCTAACACACACACACACACACAAAGCAGTGTGCCATGAGGCTGTGTTCAAATCAACACTTTGAGCGAGACTTCAGTACTTCACCCGGTTTGTGCTTGTAGAACTGCCAGCTTTGGGTCAGCCAGATAAAGCTACACACACTCACCAGGTACAAACCAAACCAACCCTGTAGAAACCAAACTACGGCTGTACAATACATGAATAAACTAACAGGTAACAAATGAATTTGGATGAGGGACTAGGGGTAACACTTTGATTTGATGTGGCTTATGATCAGTAAAGAAAAAAGGAAGAAACATGATGATTTAAAAGGTATCTGTTTGTATTCTTGATTATAGTTGGTTTTATTTTATCTCCCAAAGCACTGGAACCTATATTTTATTGACTTTGTACATGAAAGAATTTATGAAATTAGTTTTATTTCATATGTTTTATGCCACTAAGCCACTTAAATGTATTGTATTTGTATTTGTTCTTTTTTATTTTATTTTATTTCAAAAGTACCTTTTTCCTCTAACGGCCATATGCAAGTATTTAAGCCACTAGTGTGAAAGTGTACGACCAGTGGGGAGACATATTCTATACTTTTCTTTGTGTGAAGAACTGTTCAAATTTCACCAGGCTGAGAACAACATGTACGATTATATTATGCCATTTTTCTATTGATTGGGAGTGGTTTCTCTTTTTTAACCTACAGAAATTGGAACCAGAGACTGTTGAGAGGTGATTTATTTGATTTTATTCTGTTTTAATTGCGCTTTTTGTGAATGTGAAGATGGCCTGTAGTACTGCTCCCCAGCCAAACCCAAATACCACAAGAGAAGGGTATTTTCCTTCATGGTCTTTGATTTCCGTGGAGATGACTACCTTCTAATGGTACTCAGAAATACCATAGAGGAGATCCGTTGGCATAACCTTGAACAGACCTGACTCTCTCTCTGTCTGCCAGAGTTTGCCTTTATCCTGCTCCAATGTTAGTAAGCAATTGTTTTATTTTAGTTTTTATTGTCCAGCCAACACGCCAAAGAGCTTGTCTGCAGATAATGTGACGTGTTGTCCCCTCTGACTGCCCCCCCCCCCCCCCCCCCATGTCACTGTATGGGACTGACTCTGGCTGACTGGGCAGGGGAAACTGGCATTCTGGTTTTGCTTTGGATATAAAATGTTTTACCAAAATATGAGTATTTTTTTGTGTTTGTGAGATTATTTTAGTTTAGTTATTTAAATCGCGAAATCCCATATCCCACACCAAAAGCCTTATTTACAAGGGTTCCCTGCATGTACACAGTTATACGAATTCTCAATATTTACAATTGCAACCCAATACAAATATACAATATTTACAACCCAATTTTAGAAAACTAACTTACAAAACACTAACACATTCCTTAGTAAAAAGGTCATCAACCAGCCATCTGAAGTGTCCCAGATGCACCAAAACATCCACGTAAGGAGCCAAAAAACTAAATGCAGGTCTACTTAACTCCGGAGACAAAAGGGATCTCCAGAGTTAGCCTTCTCTGACACTGGATCTAGTAGCTCGTATGTCTGTAGGTTAACAATGAAGTAAGATTTGTGCAAGAGGGCTTTATAAACAGAAATCGTGCAATCCATCCAATGGACACCTGCAAAGCTAAAAAGGCCGATTTGTAATTCTGAAAGAGCCTTGTCAACAGAAGTGGCAGAAGAATACAAAACATTATCTTCCACATAAAATGGGTGATTAAAATTTCAATATTGTTTATATAACTAGTAAAAAATACTGTGCCTGAAATCAACCCTTGAGGGCACCTTTAGTAATATCAAGGAAACCTTAACAACATCCGAAGAGACACATTGTGTTCTGATGCATGCAGATGAAGAGTGTCTCGGGACAACTTAATCCTACTGTCATTTTATTTGTCACATGCTTCCTAAAAAACAAGTGTAGACCAACTGAAATGCTTACTTACAGGCCCTTCCCAACCATGCAGAGAGAAAAAAAGGGGGGTAAAAAAGGAATAAATACATAATTCATAACGGTAACTTGGCTATATACACGGGATACCAGTACCGAGTCGATGTGCAGGTACGAGGTAATTGAAATAGCCAAATCCACTAATTTGAAGGGGTGTCCATATACCTTTTGTGTATGTACATATAGGTAGGGGTAAAGTGACTAGGCAAAAGGACAGAATAATAAACCATAGCAGCGTATGTCATGAGTCAAAAGAGTTAATGCAAAAAGGGTCAATGCAGATAGTCTGGGATGCTATTTGGTTAACTCTTCAGCATATTATGGCTTCAGGGTAGAAGCTGTTCAGGGCCCTGTTGGTTCTAGACTTGGTGCATTGAAAATGTCAGTAAAGACACTTGCCAGCTGGTCAGTGCATGCACTGAATACGCGTCCTGGTAATCCGTCTAATTCTGCGGCCTTGTGAATGTTAACCTGTTTAAAGGTCATACTCACATTGGCTACGGGGAGCAAGATCACACAGTCTTCCGTGCAAAGAAGGCATATAGCTAGTCTGGTATGCTCGCGTCACTGGGCAGTTCACGGCTGGGTTTCCCTTTGTAATCGGCGATAGTTTGCAAGCCCTGTCACATCCAACGAGTGTCAGAGCCGAAGTAGTAAGATTCAATCTTAGTCCTGTATTGATGCTTTGCCTGTTTGATGGCTTGTTGGAGGTCATAGCAGGATTTCATAGATTGAATCTAATCTAATCTCTAGATTTCAATGCATAGATTATTTTTAGGATGTGAAAAGGGTTCTGTCATCATTATAACCTAACCAAAAGCAGATATGAGCGTTAGTGGGCGTGAACAAGCAAGCTCTGAGATGGAAAGATTAATGATGAAGAAAAGTCAAGGGAAGCTATTTTCATATAGAGGGAGGGGACTCTATACGTTATGCAAAGACAGAATCCTATAAAGGCAGTCTCTTTCCATGGAGGGGCTCGGTGCTGTTATAGGGTCCTTCCATGGAAGGGCTCAGCTTTGCTACTTTGTATTAAAGTCTATATTGAATTCACAAGTTCTTGTAAGAGTGTTATATTTCTGAGACGATTCTCCACGACAATGACAGCCTTTTCACACTTGGGATTCTCTCAACCAGCTTCATAAGGAATGCTTTTCCAACAGTCTTGGACTTCCCACATATGCTGAGCACTTGTTTGCTTTTCCTTCACTCTGTGGTCCAACTCATCCCAAACCATCTCAATAAGTTGAGGTCGGGTGATTGTGGAGGCCAGGTCATCTGATGCAGCACCATCACTCTCCTTGGTCAATTAGCCCGTACACAGCCTGGAGGTGTGTTTTTGGGTCATTGTCCTGTTGAAAAACAAATGATAGTCACACAAAGTGCAAACCAGATGGGATGGCGTATTGCTTCTGAATTTTGTGGTAGCCATGCTGGTTAAGTGTGCCTTGAATTCTAAATATATCAATGTCATCAGCAAAACACCATCACACCTCCTCCTCCATGCTTCAAGGTGGGAACCACACATGCAGTGATCATCCATTCACCTACTCTGCTTCTCACAAAGACACAGGTTGGAACCAAAAACCTCAAATTTGAACTCCTCAGACCAAAGGACAGATTTCCACCGGTCTAATGTCCATTGCTCATGTTTCTTGGCCCAAGCAAGTCTCTTCTTCTTATTGGTGTCCTTTTAGTAGTGTTTTTTTTGCAGTAATTAGACCATGAAGGCCTGATTCACACAGTCTCCTCTGAACAGTTGATGTTACGATGTGTCTGTTAATTGAAGTCTGTGAAGCATTTATTTGGGCTGCAATCGGAGGTGCAGTTAACTCTAATGAACTTATCCTCTGCAGAAGGGGTAACTCTGGGTCTTCCTTTCCTGTGGCGGTCCTCATGAGAGACAGTTTCATCATAGCGCTAGATCGTTTTTGCGACTGCACTTGAAGAAACTTTCAACGTTTTTGACATTTTCAGGATTGACTTAAGTAATGATGGACTGTCACTTCTCTTTGCTTATTTGAGCTGTTCTTGCCATAATATGGACTTAGTCTTTTACCAAATAGGGCTGTCTTCTGTATACCACCCCTACCTTGTCACAACACAACTGATTTGGCTCAAACACATCAAGAAGGAAAGAAATTCCACAAATGTACTTTTAAAAAGCCACACCTGTTAATTGAAATGCATTCCAGGTCACCTCATGAAGCTGGTTGAGAGAATGCCAAGAGTTTGCAAAGCTGTTATCAAGGCAATGGGTGGCTACTTTGAAGAATCTCAAATATTAAATGTAGTATGTTTTGTTTCACACTTTTTTTGGTTACTACATGATTCCATATGTGTTATTTTGTAGTTTTGATGTCTTCACTATTATTCTACAATGTTGAAAATAGTACAAATAAAGAAAAACCCTTGAATGAGTAGGTGTGTCCAAACTTTTGACTGGTACTGTACGTACGGTCACTGTGGGGACGTCGTCGTCGATGCACTTAATAATGAAGCCGGTAACAGGTGTGGTGAACTCAATATTATCGGATGAATCCCAGAACATATTCCAGTCTGTGCTAGTGAAACAGTTCTGTAGTTTAGCATCTGCTTCATCTGAGCGCTTCACTGGGCGCTTCACTGGTAGTTCCTGCTTTGAGTTTTTGCTTGTAAGCAGGAATCAGGAAGATAAGGTTCTGCTCAGATTTGCCGAAGGGAGGGCGAAAGCCATTGATCACTTGAGACTTCATTCATTCCTATGTGAAGACTCAATAGCGCATTTGAAGCCGAGGAAGTCGGTTAAGATGGCGTCATGTGGGAGATTTATGTAGACATACGATGCACAGTTTGAGCTATTCCAGGAAGTGATATTGCAGGCTAGCTCAGTGTACCTCAATCTCAAGTTGAGGGCCAGCCGGGTTACTGCAGGCTGCCATTAGCTACTAAATTATCCTTAAAACCTCTTCTGTGTGCGATTTTAAAAATGATAATAATTGGTTCAAAGGCATACATCTTGTATAATAGAAGAAAATATTGGTACGAGGAATGCTTCAAAATGTGTGCTTATTTACACAAAAATTGCCATTTTCCCCTTCTATAATGGGGGATCCTGTTTTCTGCAAACAATGCCTGCAGTACCGTGCTCAGCATTGAACTTCGGGGCTTCAATGAGAAGGGGCAGTCAGTTCTCCCCTGGACCTGACACTAACACTGCTGTTCTTATTTCTGTCCACCAGGGAGAGGCAGAGAACCACCAAACTCCAGGTTGAGACCCTCCACATTGTCTAACCCCTTCTGTCTTTCTCTTTTTCACTCGCTCTCTCTCTACCCCTCCGTCCCTCTCTCCCCCTCTCCCCACAGCTCTCATCTCATTATTCTCCATAACAATCACAGGAATAGAGCTGCAATGCAATTAACCTATTTTTAAATACCATTTTATTAGGGCAGTTTATCCCCTATGAAGAGAGGCTTAAAATAGGACGAGGGAGGGAGGATAATGAGTGCTGTAATTTCACGATGGCTCACTCACCACACACAGTAGCACAGGTACAGATTTACAATAATTATTAGTTCATCTGAAAACAACACAGGAACAGAGAGAAAGAAAGATTGAAAAGGGCCTGCAATCTTTGGTTTGTCTAGGCCTCCATGTAAAAAAGCCAACAACCATTATGTATTAGGAAAGCCAATATTATGGTTGGGGTGTGTTTATTTGTGCAAATCATTCATCAATGTCAATGGGCTTGTATTTATGAAACTTTGAGATGTGAATAAGTTAGGGTTGTGGCCAATGTTTTGTCTGCAGTTATTATTGGGCCTAGTGTTCCCTTTACTTGTGAGCCAGTGGTTTTCCCCATCCTCCCATTGGTCTGAGCCAACCCTCAACACCCCCCTCTCCTCAGCACATGGTGTGGTCCGTCTGTCCTCTGTCAAAACTCTGATCCATCATGCCTCCCAAATCTGGGTGAGTATATACTTGATATTTTAGCACACACACACAAAGTCACACAGTTGATAGTGTGGTAATCCAACGTTACCATTAAGTGGGTTGGGACCTACAATGTCATGACTCATTCCTGCTGGGTCACAGGAAAGAAAATGGGTCATGAATAATGTTATCTGGTTTATACAGTAGGTGGGTGGGTCACAGAATATTGGAAAACCTTGAGGTTGTGGGTGTGCGTGCATGTCTGTGCGTAGAGTGTGGTTTTCAGCTTTGTCGTGTGTGTGTGTGTGTGTTTGTAGCTTTCCCAGTGTGCGTGTGCTGTCATTCATTAGTGGTCCTCAGTCAGTACAGTAGTTGGTCTCTCCGAACCCTCCACCCTCCTTCTACCCTTCTTCTCGTCCCTCTCCTGATTCATTAGGTCCAGTGCTGCCATGGGGTGATCCATATTTGCCGTTTAACGTTCTTTATGGGCTTAAATCACGGCAATCCGATTCCTCTTACACACACATGCTCCAGAGTGTGTGGGGCTGGCGTACACCGGCCATCCAAAGCCCTATTCTCCCAGGTCTTTATGATGCTAATGCACTCCCCAGTCTAATAAATCCCTGTAGAGCTGAAATGGCTTCCTTAGAACAGCCCCCCCCCCCCCCCCCAACACACACGCACCTTGATTAACAGAGCAGGGAGCCTGTTCACCTCCTCTACCCACAGTCAGGCCCTGACCTGGGCTTGGCAGCAGCACAGCCCTCTCTGGCCACTGCTGGGCTCCATAGATGAATAACAGAAGAGAGTGAAAGGGGAAAAAGGAGAGACTGGGATGGTGATGAAAATGAACCAGAGATTCTTTTACTTGTTCAATAAATAGAAAACAAGGAGCACCATTCAGGGCTGGGAATATCCCCAGTATCAGATTAGGCTGAATTCATGTTTTTTCTCTCTCTCACTCTTTCCCTCTCACTCAGCCCCCCTCTCTGCCCCACATTCTCTCTCTATCTCTGGAGCTTTCATGCCACTCCCATTCTCCTCCCTTTCATTCCTTTTCCTCCTCCCATTCCTCATCTCCTCTCTCCCTCTGTCTTATCTGTCTCTGTCAGTATCTATCTATCTGTCGCTGGGCTCTACTCTATGTCTATGAGTCCAGCGCCTCCCAGGGGACCAGTATGTCACTCAGCTCCAGGCCCAGTGAGGGGAGGTGAAAGGGGGCTGATTGAGCTAATTTAGCCCCTGGATGCGAGAACAGGGAAGGCCTCACCCTCCACTAATAGACAGACATCAAAATGGAGATGAGGGAAGAGGAAAGGAGGGGGATTAGAAAAGGAGGAATGACTATGAAAACCAGGGTTTTTGATGGAGTTTTTGATGGATGTATCCCTTTTTATCCTAAGGGATGAGGAGGAGAAGCTTTAATGAACAGTGAGTGAGTGACATTGTGAAGTTGGTAAAGGTTTATGTGTATTGCCTTGTGTTAAAACTTCTGATATTGCTTATTGATCCCCCCCCCCCCCCTACATTAAGTCAGTCAATCACGGGCCTGGTGTGTGAACTTGTCTGGCCTCTGACAGCCCATATCCCACTGACACAGAGCCTGAAATGGGCCCAAGACCTCTGCTTTTAGTGCTGAGTTGAACATAGAAGGTTGGACACGTTTTTATGAGTTTGCTGGTCTCAGCCATAATGAAAGAAAGCCTAACGAAGACAACTGGCTGCTGAGACGCTGCTTTATGACTTTTTGATAAATCATTGGAGCAAGAGTCTGAGGCTAGATTGCTTCTTTTAGTCTTTTAAGACCGAATCCTAACTTAAGATATCAATCATAGATTGACTTCAATTAGATATTTGTGTGAAAATGTGAGTTATACGCTGGCATCTTTAGTCATCGGGTAATGCAGTCTGATGAAGGTCAGCATTGATTATATGTTTTTAGTGTCATTCATCAAGGAGGGATTTCTTTTATCCTGGTAACTTGTTCTTCTACTATTTGCACAGGGCCAGGAGTGTTTCGTGACCACACGACTGGACCAGATAAAACTCCAGTACTCATGGTCACCTGGAGGTTACAGACCTGAAGGCGGGAGATTGAAGCAGACACCAAAACATCTGACATGGGATAGAACGAGATTGAGAAGACTGCCCAGAACAGAGTGCCATAGAGAGGAGTCGTCGATGGCCTATTCTCCCTGGGGAACGATGGGCCTAAGTAAGTAAGCAACCTGTGATCTATTTCAGACAGTATCTCAAGTAAACACCAATACAAGTAGTGTCCTCTACCATAGTCTTTCAGTCCCAGCAGTGATATGTATTCCTCTGGCTTTCACTGTATGAGGGGCTGATGGGATTGATGTAAATTAGCACTTGGTCCCTGTCCAATGGCAGGCCTCAGAAAGGTAATAATAAAGGCAGAGCTTTGACACACTGGGGGTCGTGTCACCGCAGTAAGAGGCCTCTCATCTAAAAAGGTCATGGATGTTCAGTGACGGCTTCCACTGTGACAGACACACCGTCTATCACTTCTTCTCTTTCTTCAGTCTTTCATTTTTTCTCTTCCCTTCATCCGCCATTCTTACTCTACGTACATATTTAATATTTTCACACCTTGTCACGTCTCTCTTAATTCCTTCACTTCTTTTTCTCTTCCTTCCCTCTGTCCGTTCTTCTACATATTTAATCCTCCTCCCTGACTCTTCACATGCCTTCATCTCTGAAAGGAGCCACATTGGCAGGAGAGATGAATAATGTGTCTACCATTAACACCCAGAGAGAGGGATCATTCTTTTCATGTGCAGAGGAGAGGACAGGGTGACATCACTCAGTCTTGGGACACAGGCACGCACACATGCACGCACACACACAAACACACACTTTTTGTTTCACAAGGAACGCTGAAGAAGAGGTGTAAGGGAAGGGGGCAGGGGGAAAAACCTGTTCAGTCTTGTGGGGGTCTTTATGGGCCACAAACTGTATTCCCAGGCTGCGGCCTGTGACCTGCTGCCTGATGGAGTAATAGGCAGAGAGATGGAAGAATAAGAGCCCTATAGAAACCTCTCACAGCAGCCAGATCCAATCACCTCCCTGGTTATTAATGTGTGAAGGGACAGAATAAAGGAATAAACGACAGTGTGTGTGTTCTTTTAGTGCTGCCACTCTGCAGTCATTAAGGATTAACCAGCAAGGTTGCGTTGAACCAGGGGACGACCTTGGAGATCAGCTGCCATCACCCAAGTACACACACACACACACGGACGGACGGACGGACATCTTATAAGTGTGACTGTGTGTGTGATTTTATTTTATTAGGATCCCCATTAGCTGACGCCATGAAGACAGCTAGTCTTCCTGGGGTCTGACACATAACGAAAAAGACATTGCAGACAAAAATACTTTACAATTTACATACATTTAAAAAACAAGTAGACATTACAGACATTTAAAATACCTGAATTGTAACATTTAACTGTCAATAAGCATATTCAGGGATCAGTATCTGTCCAGACTTATGGTAAATCACATTAGATGTTAATATTTTCTTGACTGGGAATTTACTTTTCACTTGGGAAATATGAGTTGGTAAGGAGTTCCATTCAGTGATGGCTTTGTATATAACTGTTGATTTGAGGAGATTTGTCCTAGGTCTGGGGGGTATCAGATGCCCCACACTCGCCTGTCTGGTTTGGTGATTATCTTTATTGCCGGTATGCACTAATTGGCTTAAGAAATAATGCGGTTTCTTGAACAGGACTGCATTTCCAGACTGGAGAATAATTACATTTCAAGAGAAAGCCATGAGAAGTTACGATTAATTTGGTTGATATTTGTATGGGCAGAGCAATGAAATGCTGGTCTGGCAGCTCCTTTTTGTTCTAGCTGGAATTATTCTTACGTTTTTTTTTTTGCTGCAGACAACCATATGACTGGACAGTGTTCTAGGTGTGACAGGACTAAAGATTGAATCACCCGAAAAAGAGTGGAGGATGTTAAATATTCTGTGCATTTTCTTGTCACCTTTTCCCATTTTAATAACAATGTTGTCTTTGTCCAGACCAGAATAATGATGCGTCCAACGTGGGTCACCAGCAAGCATATTTCTAGACCCAAACACAATACATTTGGTCTTGGAAATGTTTAACATAATTGTCTTCATACCAACCCACTCAGACACAGTTCTTAATTCATTGCTCAGTACATCAATTAACACATGTGCTGATGTAGCACTATACATTGTAGAGTCATCAGCATACGTATCCTATTTGCTTTTTCAATAAATTTACATACAGTAAATCATTAGTAAAAACTGAGTGTAGGAATCGGCCTAGGCAGCTCCCTTGTGGAATGCCACATCTTAGATATAACATTATTGTTTGAGAAACTTCCATTAAAGGCCCAGTACAGTCAAAAACGCGATTTCCTGTGTTTTATATATATTTCCACACTGAGGATGGAATAATACTGAGAAATAGTGAAAATTATGATAATGCCCTTTTAGTGTAAGAGCTGTTAGAAAAGCAAGCCTGACATTTCAGCCTGTTTTGGTGGCATGGAGTTTTGGTCTGCCTGGTGACATCAACAAGCATTTCATTATTTAATAGACCAATAAGAAAGAGTTCCAAAACTCTCTGCCAATAACAGCTAGTTTCTTGCTTGATGAATTGCTCTTTGCTAACAAGCTATTTTTATTTATTTTTTACCATTTTAATTGAAATAAATGAAATCACAGTAAGGTACTTTTTGGGGGGGGGGGGGGGGATCAGCTTCCAATGTAATTGTCTGCATAATTTCCAATCCCCCATATTTTTGGGGGTAAATATATATATCCATACACGTATGCATACATATACACATATATACATAGACATACCTATATAGACATACATTCTTTTTTAAAGAATATACCTATTATTATTCCCCGCAATCCCTACCACCGACCCCCCAATTGGAGTAAACTAATAAACACTTCTGCTTTTACTTTCAATTTATACATCTTATACACATTTTACAGACACAGTCTACTTTATAATAGTTATCTCTTGTTTGTTCTTAGTCCTTCCTCTATTTCTGTTGTCCATCCAGTTTGATTTCCACTTGTAACTGTGCTATTTCACAAAAGCTCCGCACCTGTGCACATTTCACAGATCCCGTATGCCCTACATTGTTTATCTTGTTATTAGTCCCACCCTTCAGCTCCACTCAACCCTTCCCATCTATCTTCCAACATCATCCATTTCGGATTTTTATTTGCCATATATTTTTCAACTGTGCTGTGATGCTTCACAAAAGATTTGAACCTTCCTATTCTCATAGCTTCTACAGATTGTAAATTAAAAATAAACATTTTTGCTAAAATAATTATTATATTATTGATTGATTGACTATGGCTTTTCAAATCCCCCAGTATTGCTATCTGTAGCGTTAGTTCTAGGCAAATGTTGCAATTCTTCAGCCATTCCTGGACCTGTGACCAAAAACGAGCTACATATGGACAATACCAAAATAAATGATCTAATGACTCTGCCTCCTCACAGCAGAATCTGCAGAGCTGGGAAGATTGTATCCCCCATATATATAACATTCTATTATTTGCAAGAATTTTGTATAGTAATTTAAATAGAAAAATTCGAAGTTTTGAATCCGGCGTTGTTTTGCGTATCAATTCATAAACCATGTGCCATGGAATGGGTCCATCGAAAATCTCTTCCCAACTATTTTGCAATTTATATGGCACAGCTGTCAGTTCTTTGGTCCTTAAATTAAATTGGTATATGTTTTTATTTATCACACTTTTCTTTAACCATTTATGTTCTTTAATATAGGGCCGACATACAAGTTCCTTACTTTTATCCCCTTCCACCTGCCTCTTCCATTTTTGTGGTAATGCTGCAATTAATTGGTTGTAATTTTGGGTAGAGCAGACATTTCCATATGTCTGTGTTAGCTGCATGTGTGACATAACTCCACCAGTCCTATTTATGATATAATTCACAAACATTATACCTTTTTTAAACATTTCTTCGATAAATACAGTTTTTTTTATCAATTACTATATTTGAATTTAACCACAATATTTGTTGTACTATTTGTTCCGTACTTTCAGGTGGATTAAACTGAAATTGCAACCAACTTTCTAAGACTTGTTTAAAAAATAAAGATATTTTGGAGATTATTTATTTTTCAAACAACCGAAAGTGAACAGGTGTAATCTGAATAAAGGGAAAAAGGCCCTTCTTGAACATAGGATGAGACATTCGTACCAATTTACTAGAGAATGAGTTTGGATTTAAGTATAACTTTTGTATGACTGATGCCTTTAGTGAGAGATATAGTGCTTTAATATTTAATAATTTCTGCCCTCCGAATTCATATTCGTTATATAAATAGGCCCTTTTAATTTTATCTGGCTTGCCGTTACAAATAAAATGGAATATTTCTTTGTTCATATAATTTAAAAAGCAGGTCACTAGGTGTAGGCAAAACCATAAGCAAATAGGTAAATTGTGATATGACTAAAGAGTTAATCAGGGTGATTTTTCCACAAATAGACAGGTATTTTCCTTTCCATGGTAGCAAGATCTTATCTATTTTTGCTAACTTTCTATAAAAATGTATTGGAGTGAGATCATTTCTTTCTTTTGGGATTTGTATACCGAGTATGTCCACATCTCTGTCAGACCATTTAATTGGTAAACTACATGGCAATGAAAAATGTGCATTTTTTAGTGAACCAATACGTAATATGGTACACTTATCATAATTTGGTTTTGATCCAGAGAGGATAGCAAAGGTATCTAGATCCTCTAAGAGGCCGTGGAGAGACTCTAGTTGTGGTTTTAAAAGAAAACATGAATCATCAGCGTACAATGACACCTTAGTTTTTAAGCCACGGATTTCTAATCCCTTAATATTAATGTTTGATCTAATTTTAACAGCTAACATTTCGATGGCAATAATAAATAGATATGCCCATAGTGGACAACCTTGTTTTACTCCTCTAGATAATTTAAAACTTTCTGAGTTGTAGCCATTATTTACTATTTTACACCTAGGGTTACTATACATAATTTTAACCCATTTTATAAGAGATTCCCCAAAATTGAAATATTCTAGGCATTTATATATAAACTCCAGTCGTACTTTATCAAAAGCCTTTTCAAAATCAGCTATGAAAACCAGGCCTGGTGTCCCCGATATTTCATAGTGTTCTATTGTTTCCAGTACTTGCCTTATATTATCAGAGTAAGGTACTTAATTGTTACCCAGAAATGATTTGATATTGAGATAAAAAGGGCTGCATTGGACCTTTAAAGAAAACTCTATGCCTTCTCCTGGATAGTTAGCTTTCCATCCAGGATTGAGCAGTGGATGTGAATCCATATCACTCAAGTTCACCTATCAATTACTTCAAAAGCAGCGCTAAAGTCTAACACTGCACCCACTAACTCCCTGTCATCCATACTCTAGCTAATCATCTGTCATTTGCACTAAGACCATACATGTAGAATGACCTCCGTATGAATGCAGCTAACCCGTTATCAGACCGTTACATGAGAAAAATCTGCCCAAATAAAGATTTTGCCATTAATTTACTCAACACAGGCAGCAATCTTATAGGATGGCTGTTAGGACCAATGAAGGTAGAATTTGTTTTATCTTTAGGTAGAGGTATGACCTTTGACTCTTTCCAAATTTCTGGGCACTCCCCACATGTCAAGCACTTGTTAAAAATATGTCAAATTGGGGTGGATATATGGTTGGCTGTGGCTACGCAATTTTCCATCAAGATTATCTGTACCTGGTGACTTGTCATCAGAAAGAGACAACAGCATATTTTCAACCTCTTTTTCTACTTGGTGAAATTCAAGCATGCATTGCCTCTCTTTAATGATACAATATTTTATACAGGTATATAACAGTAAGCAATCAGATGGACTCAGGGCATCAATATGTCTACATTGCCTGTAAAGTAGTTACTAAATTAATTAGCAATGGCGCATGGTTTAGTAATAAATAATAATAATAAATAGTAATAAAAACACCTTCTGTTTCAACAAAATAGGCAGACATGTTTGAATTCCTACACATTATGTCATTCAGAGTTCTCCACAGTTTTTCCCATCATTCTTAACTTCATAATTTTTGTGCTGATAATATCTCTTGTTTTTACATTTGTTTAGTTTGGTCACTACATCTACATGCCTTAATTTACGACAACTTTTTCAGAGTGCCAGATCTGTCTGCTACCTTTTTGGCATCATTACGCTGGACCATCTGATTTCTCAGCTCATTATCAATCCATGAGCCCCTGTTTTCATCAGAGACTTTATCCAACATTTCACAAATTATACTGAACAAAAATATAAAATGCAACAAGCAACAATTTCAAAGATTTTACTAAGTTACAGTTCATATAAAAAAATCGGTCAATTTAATTAAATTAATTAGGTCCTAATCTATGGATTTCCCATGACTGAGAATACAGATATGCATCTGTTGGTCACAGATGCCTTAAAAAAATGGACTCACAATGGGCCTCAGGATCTCTTCACGGTAATTCTGTGCATTCAAATTGCCATAGATAAAATGCAATTATGTTTGTTGTCCGTAGCTTATGCCTGCCTATACCATAACCCCACCGCCACGGGGCACTCTATTCACAACGGTGACATAAGCAAACTGTGCAGCCACACAATGCTATACAGGTGGCTTGCGGTTGTGAGGCTGGTTGGACGTACTGCTAAATTCTCTAAAATGACAGCTTATGGTAGAGAAATGGACATTGACTTCTCTGGCAACAGCTCTGGTGGACATTCCTGCAGTCACCATGCCAATTGCACGCTCCCTCAAAACTTGAGACATCTGTGGCATTGTGTTGTGTGACAAAATGCACATTTAAGAGTGGCCTTTTATTGTCCCCAGCACAAGGTGCACCTGTTTAATGATCATGCTTTTTAATCAGCTTCTTGATTTGCCTCACCTGTCAGGTAGATCGATTATCTTGGGAAATGAGAAATGCTCGCTAACAGGGATGTAGACAAATTGGTGCACAGAATTTGAGAGAAATAAGCTTTATACTCCCTCACGACGCCAGGTCAGCGGAGTCAATCACCACCTTCCGGAGACACCTGGAACCCCACCTCTTTAAGGAATACCTAGGATAGGATAAAGTAATCCTTCTAACCCCCCCCCCCCCCCCCCTTAAAAGATTTAGATGCACTATTGTAAAGTGGTTGTTCCACTGGATATCATAAGGTGAATGCACCAATTTGTAAGTCGCTCTGGATAAGAGCGTCTGCTAAATGACTTAAATGTAAATGTAAATATGCATATGGAACATTTCTGGGATCTTTTATTTCAGCTCATGAAACATGGGACCAATACTTTACATGTTGCGTTTAGATTTTTGTTCAGTGTACATCAAGATACTTCACATCAGTGAATGCACTCAGTCATGATATGGCGTTGGTCAGTGTAGAGCATAGAGTGAGGCTAGAAAAACACTGTTGTAGATCAGGAAGGTGCCCTGCACTCAGCTGGGCAGTAGGGGGAGTGGAGGGTCCACACACAGATCACCCTGCCACAGGGGCCAACCCCAATAAGGTACAATCAAAGATTTAGAAGCAATCAGGCTTTAAGGTAAATACATGTTTTAGAGAATAAGAAGATGTATGTAACCTGTATCAACACACTTTGGGGTACTATACTTGGGGTACTATACGTGATCTCTGAAGTCTCCATACCATGCCCCCGTGGTGGGGTACAGGGTGACAGTAGGCTACCTCAGGTCACAGGGAAGGTGACATCACTGCAGAGAAGCTAAGCTAACTTTGTCTTGATTCCATCCCTTATACAGAGAGCATGTGCATTTTTCCCAATCTCAGAGACTTGAACCAATCTCCACCCCCTTTCACTCTCTTGGAGACAGGGACCCGTTGCAGTGCCAATTACGATGGCAGAGGAGCAGCAAATTCCAAATAGACTCCTAGCCCTATATATAAAGTACCAGTCAAATGTTTGGACAAATCAAAATATATTTTACATTTGAGATTCTTCAAAGTAGCCACCCTTTGCCTTGATGACAGCTTTGCACACTCTTGGCATTCTCTCAACAAGCTTAATGTGGTAGCCACATGGAATGCATTTCAATTAACAAGTGTGCCTTGTTAAAAGTTAATTTGTGGAATGTATTTCCTTCTTAATGCGTTTGAGCCAATCAGTTGTGTTGATAGGGGTAGAATACAGAAGAGAGCCCTATTTGTACAGAAGATAGCCCTAGTCCATATTATGGCAAGAACAGCTCAAATAAGCAAAGAGAAACGATAGTCCATCATTACTTTAAGATGTGAAGTTCAGTCAATGCGGAAAATTTCAGGAACTTCAAGTTCAGTCGCAAAAACCATCAAGCACTATGATGAAACTGGCTCTTAAGAGGACCGCCACAGGACATGAAGACCCAGAGTTACCTCTGCTGCAAAGGATAAGATCATTAAAGTTAGCAGCCTCAGAAATTGCAACCCAAATAAATGCGTCATAGAGTTCAAGTAGCAGACACATCTCAACATCAACTGTTCAGAGGAGACTGTGTGAATCTTTATGGTTGAATTGCTGCAAAGAAACCACTACTAAAGAACACCAACAAGAAGAAAAGACTTGCTTGGGCCAAGAAACACGAGCAATGGACATTAGACCGATGGATATCTGTCCTTTGGTCTGATGAGTCCAAATTTGAGATTTTTGGTTCCAACAGCTGTGTCTTTGTGAAATGCAGAGTAGGGGAACGGATGATCTTCGCATGTGTGGTTCCCACCATGAAGCATGGAGGAGGAGGTGTGATGGTGTGGGGGTACTTTTCTGGTGACAGTGATTTATTTAGAATTCAAGGCACACTTAACCAGCATAGCTACCACAGCATTCTGCAGCGATACGCCATCCCATCTGGTATGCGCTTAGTGGGACTGTCATTTGTTTTTCAACAGGACAATGACCCAAAACACACCTCCAGGCTGTGTAAGGGATATTTGACCAAGAAGGAGAGTGATGATGCTGCATCAGATTACCTGGCCTCCACAATCACCCGACCTCAACTCAATTGAGATGGTTTGAAATGAGTTGGACCGCAGAGTTAAGGAAAAGCAGCCAACAAGTGCTCAGCATATGTGGGAACTCCTTCAAGACTGTTGGAAAAGCATTCAAGGTGAAGCTGGTTGAGAGAACGCCAAGCGTTTGCAAAGCTGTTATCAAGGCAAAGGGTGGCTACTTTGAAGAATCTATAATATAAAATATATTTAAATTTGTTTAACACTTTTTTGGTTACTAAATGATTCCATATGTGTTATTTCATAGTTTTGATGTCTTCACTATTATTCTACAATGTAGAAAATAGTAAAAATAAAGAAAAACCCTTGAATGAGTAGGTTTGTCCAAACTTTTGACTGGTACTGTACATCCTGGGCACTGCATAGATCAGAAAAGAAAGGAACTTTCACCGTGTTCCTCACACTGTCTTGTTAAAAGAGCTAGAGGTTGGACTGGAACTGGGTAACTGTCTCCATGACAATAAGTGGAGCCTCTCAGATGACAGACAGTCGTCCTTGAATACCTGTGGGGTGTGAGGATCACAGTCACTATCACCCCGACACGCAAGATTTAATTTATCCTAAGCTTTTAACATCTATTTGTCTGTTTGTTACTTTACTATTCATCCATCCATCCATCCATCCATCCATCCATCTATTCACCCATCCAACAAGCGATCCAATCCTCTTTAATTTGTTTTGTTTCATGGTGAGTGTATGAGTGAGAACTATGCCTGACTCTCTGAAGGTCGCTGAGCTTTTCCCACCCCCCAAACTTAGCATAATTATATAGCCTACAGCACTTATCACACATTTATACACTTCCATTCTCTTCTTCTTTTCTCTTCACTCTTCTCTCATTCCCAGAGACCTGTAGATAACGACATGACGCCGTCGTCCTCAATCACTCTGATACTAAGAGCTTTAAAGTTCTGTTCTAAAACTGACATTGTTCCAATCCTACTTAACCCCTCCCTCCCCTCATCCTTCCTCCCTCCCCTCCCCTCCTCCTGAGTATACTAACTAACCTAACCCTTGTGAACTTCAGTCAGAGTTACAGAAGACCCACTATACCCCTGGGAGTGGGCTACCGCTGAGACAGAGACAGAGATAGACAGAGACTTAGTCGCCTGCTATTCTCTCCCTCTCTCCGGTAATAAGAAAAGTTTCTGTTCTCTTCTCTACGGTACAGCACTGAGATAAAGCTAGGGATCACACACACGCAAGGAAGCACACACACTTAAATTACGAACATACACACAGGCATGCTTGCACCTACACACACACATGCGCGCACACACACAAGCCAGGGATCACTCCTCCGCACAGAGCTTTACCCAAGCGGAGGACTCTACCCAAGTGAAAACCTCTACCATATATTACGAAAGAGAGCAGGAGAGAGATAGAGATACAAACAAGTTTAGTCTGTAAATGCAACAGAAAGCTGGTAAGAATTGGAGGGCTATTTCCAAAAAGGTCAATGTATTCAGACAATACCCTAAGAGAGAGGAAATGTAATGCCCCTTTTTGGTTGAATTAATTAATTATAATATTAGGCTAGCTCAAAGGGACCCTTTTCCCAGTGATTAAGTGAGCACATATCTTAAAGACTTTCCAAATCTCCTGGGCACTATGCTTGTGAACATGAGGTGAGACAGATATTTATAGATGATGGGGTGGACTCACCTCTATGGCAGACACCACTGGCTTATTTATTTACACCTGCAATGAAGGTTCTGTCTTAATCTGTTCATTATGGAGGTTTTCAGTCTTTCTTATTCCTCTGGCCTGTTCTGGAACCGTACGCTGTTTTAGCGTCAGCATGTTTCATCTTTAAATATCACGGATGGATTGAATAGTTTCACTCGCTTTGGCCAGTGCGTGTTTGTGTGTGTGTATAAATAGTAACATGTCTGACCTTTGACCCTCAGCTGTCAATCATGTGTCACCAGGGGCTGTGTTTAACGCCAATTAGTGTTTGTGTGTGTGTGTTGATCTGCCAATCAACAATCAGGAAGGCCATTTTATCTCATTTGAATTGCCCCTCCCCAACCCTTCTAAATGTCCTTCATGTACACCATCATTGAACTCATGATGATGTTGAAATGGCCCAACACACACACACACACACACACACACACACACACACACACACACACACACACACACACACACACACACACACACACACACACACACACACACACACACACACACACACAGAGTTGAGCCATCCTTGTTTCTAGGAAACCATACACAGAATATATAATTTGAAATATTTAGGAAGAGGTCATTATTTAAGGGAGTCTGTGAAGTAAGAAACCACATGCAGTAAGTGGTAAGCAAGTTAGGTCCAAAAAATAGATTTTCACAAAGTCAAATTAATTTGTTTTAGATGTTTCATGATGCTTGTATCTAAACCAAAGTATATGATTTTAAGATTGTTCTATACATCAGTTGGGATCTCTATAAGCTTCATTATGAGGTCCTTAACCTAGCATGAAAGTGCATCCTTGTAACTGTGTGGGCTAATATAGTCAAAATGTTTGCCTTGGGGTAAGTTTGGCCTATGGTTAAGCCAATGGAAAGTTGAGCAAATTTAAGTGTTTTCTTCTCAGGTGTAATGCAAAGAATTATCGCTGGCATATGAGGTAACGACAGGGCTTGGCCTATGTTAAAAGTGTTAAGAAAAGTTCAAAGGTGTTAAGCCTGTGTTAAAAGATGGTGTTAAGCCTGTGTTAAAAGATGGTGTTAAGCCTGTGTTAAAAGATGGTGTTAAGCCTGTGTTAAAAGATGGTGTTAAGCCTGTGTTAAAAGATGGTGTTAAGCCTGTGTTAAAAGATGGTGTTAAGCCTGTGTTAAAAGATGGTGTTAAGCCTGTGTTAAAAGATGGTGTTAAGCCTGTGTTAAAAGATGATGTTAAGCCTGTGTTAAAAGATGGTGTTAAGCCTGTGTTAAAAGATGGTGTTAAGCCTGTGTTAAAAGATGGTGTTAAGCCTGTGTTAAAAGATGATGTTAAGCCTGTGTTAAAAGATGGTGTTAAGCCTGTGTTAAAAGATGATGTTAAGCCTGTGTTAAAAGATGGTGTTAAGCCTGTGTTAAAAGATGGTGTTAAGCCTGTGTTAAAAGATGGTGTTAAGCCTGTGTTAAAAGATGATTGAAATGATTAAAATAAAAAAAGGTGATTGTGTTGAATTGTGTTTGGGAAATAAAGATAGACATGAGGTAGTGGTAATATTTCATTCAGTTAAGAAATTTGTAGTCGGCTTAACTTACCTGTCCCGTGGCTTAATTTACCCCATTCCCGGGGTAAGTTGTGCCAAGAGACCACTTTCTTTGGAAAACCTGTTTTCAAAATGATAAGGTTCACATTAATTCTGATTATTTCCAGGGCTAAACAACCTGAAATATATATGTATACCACCGTTCAAAAGTGTGGGGTCACTTTGAACTGTCCTTGTTTTTGAAAGAAAGGCACATTTTTTGGACATTAAAATAACATCAAATTGATCAGAAATACAGTGTAGATATTGCTAATGTTGTAAATGACTATTGTAGCTGGAAACGGCAGATTTTTTTATGGAATATCTACATAGGCATACAGAGGCCCATTATCAGCAACCATCACTCATGTGTTCCAATGGTACGTTGTGTTAGCTAATCCAAGTTTATAATTTTAAAAGGCTAATTGATCATTAGATAACCCTTTTGCAATTATGTTAGCACAGCTGAAAACTGTTGTTCTGATTATATGTGTATGTATGTTTCTGTATCCTTGTTAGAGTACTACTACCATTATTTCTATTTCTACTTTGCACATTCTTCCACTGTAAATCTACCATTCCAGTGTTTTACTTGCTATATTGTATTTACTTCGCCACCATGGCCTTTTTTTTGCCTTTACCGCCTTTATCTCACCTCATTTGCTCACTTGCTTTTCTACTGTATTATTGACTGTATGTTTGTTTTACTCCATGTGTAACTCTGTGTTGTTGTATGTGTCGAACTGCTTTGCTTTATCTTGGCCAGGTCGCAATTGTAAAGGAGAACTTGTTCTCAACTTGCCTACCTGTTTAAATAAAGGTGAAATAAAAATAAAGAAAGAAAATAAAAAATGTCCCTTGACTGAGTGATGCTGAATGTAAGAAATGGCTAAACTTACCCCACTCTCCCCTATATGACACTCAGGTTTCCTTCAGAAATAATGATCTAAGCCAAATTAAAGCCCTGCTGGTTTCAGACACAGGGGACAAAGGTGAGAACAGAAGAGAATGGTTAGGAGGAAGGAGTGTAGGGTGAGGAAAGGGTGTGAGGAAAGGGGGGGTAGGGGTATTGAGAGTGAGATGGAGAATGAGGGGAGACAGGATGAGTGGAGGAGAGTGAGGGATAAGGAAAATGAGAGTAGGATGAGGATAGCAAGATGTATGGAGGAGAGTAAAAGGGGTGAAAGAAGACAGGAGAAAAGGGCCTGGTAAAAGGAGTGGTGAAGGCAGACCAGGGTGATTGTGGGCTCTGTACTTCCTGCATTCATTTCCATGTGAAGCTAATAGTTTAGCTAGCGTTAGCGACTGATGTTGTAGCAGCTCACCATAGTGAGTCTGCCACTACCGAATGACCTCACACACACACAAACATGCATGTGCATGCAAGGACACACAAACACACTACACTAAACACCACAGGCGGTGTGCCCAGCTGCGTGACCTCACTAAAGATTCAAGTACAATTAATTATTCCTTCCTGATCTAACGAACACCATGCACTGATTGGACACCCCGAGGGGGCTGGGACTTTATTTTAAAAACACTTTCTGGTCATGAATTTTAATCACGCCAAATGTATTGATAAATTATTTATTAAGTGACTTAAAGCAATGCCAGGTGGGCATAGATTCAGAAGGGATAGTAAAATGCTTTTGGGGAGTAAACTCTGTGAAGTGGAGACAGAGGGAGGGGGAAGAAAAAGCTATTTCCACTGTTAGAACTGCTGTTTTATTCAAAGGACTATTTCTAGGCTATTATTACGGAGTTGGTCCTTGGTCCTGTTTGGAGTATCTAGGAGTGGGCATTTTTTTCTCATTTGTGGGCAAAAAAAAAGTACGAGTTTTTCACTATTTGTTTTATTGCAGCAGTGTGTCTGCTGAAGGCTAGACACACACAAACCCAGTTTAGTATAGTCTCTCGCTCTGTGTGTGTGTGTGTGTGAGCCTCGCTCAATAAACTACCACTAGCTACAGTATGTACAGTACATGAGTCTAGCCAGCAGGTGTTAAAACATAGCGAATGATACAATCAAAGTGCGGTGTGTGTGTGCTGTGGGTTAACCTGGTGAGTGGGAACAGCGCAAATGACAAATTACCTGCTTTATTAGACCTGACCTAAAATTTCCTCCTCATGAATATTCTTTATGCAGGCCTCTCGGCGGTCCCAGAAATGAGTTCCCTTTCTCCTCGGAGTGGCCGCTGAATAAGAGTGATTAATGGAATTCTCCCCCATATGAATCCTAATTCCCCGGATGGAGGCAGGGATGGTAATAAGGATCCAATTAGTCCCTCAGCAGGTGAGACTCAGCAGGAACGCTGGGAAGACTGGCCAGGCTGGGAAGACCGTTCCTCACTGCTCTTCACTCATGCCGGAACCACAGACTTACTGAACAAATCCATGTACCTCTCTGTATCTCTCTTTCTCCTACCTCGCTTTCTCTTGATCTTGCCTGGGAGAATGGCTGCTCAGATCATACCTTAACTTTACTTGAAAAGCCACAACATGGCTTTGGAGGTTGAACCTGCAAGTCAACTATTATCACTACTCCCCCTCCCTATCTTGGTGTCTGTCTGTCTCCCTAGCTCTCTGTGACTGAGGTGGTGTTTTGTGTGGGCACCCTTGCCTACCCTCTCTCCTGGTTAATTTCATGTTCTGGTGCATTCTGAGATGGCTCATCCTGCAGCCAAATATTTGTGTTGGGAGACTGGCTAATATAGGGATGGGTACACACACGCTTATCTTCCTCTGGAGAGTAAGTGTGGGAGGTAGGTGTGTGTATACATGTTGTGCGTGTACTTGTGTGTATGAGTCCACTGTATGATCAGTGTAGTGGTCCAAGGTTATGGAGATTAGAGGTGCATTCATGTTTAGAGACATACACTACAGGCCAGGGACCTCTGGCTTTGATGGCTTGGAGAGCACTGGTGATGGTGGGGAATGTAGGGCAGGTCAGAGGGAGAGAGTTTAAGGAGTAATCTATGACAGGTCTACTTCTCACAACCTCACGCCACCATTCCAAGATGGCATGTTTAGCCTGTAGCCATCATGATATCCACTTCCTCCAACATCTCTATGGTATCTTCTTCCATTCCATCAGCCTTCTCTCCCTCTCTCTCTTTCTCCCTCTCTCAGTAATTAGCTAAAAGGCTTATCAGGGATATAATCAGTGTGCTGGCTCCGATCTGGTTTGGCACGTTTCCATGGCGTCCACCTCGATGGCAGAGATTGGTCTTTTAAGGGCGGTGTTGGGGAGGTGTCACCCCACTCTTATTTGTTCTGAATATAGATGTGATGTGGATTGAATATAATCATAAAGGCAGGCGGAGCAGAGATGAATCCTAAAGACCAGGCATTCATCTAACGGTGTTCCTTCTTTAAGAAAGTATAATTCAGGACGCCATGTAGTCAACCAGAGAGAGAGAGAGAGAGGGCTGTTGAAAGAGAGACAGTTAACATTTGTTCTTTTACATGCCTCCCTCAGCCACACACACAATAACTTTGCTTATACTCACTAACAATTAGCAGACACTTGCTGGCTAATTGTGTTATTGCTCCTAATTAAGCAGCTAATTATGGAATGTCAATTTAGATTTAATTACTAAGTGCTTTGTTAATTCCTACTGAGCATAAGTTACCCTTTTCTCTATCTCCTTCCCCCTCCTTTCCTTATCCTCTTTTCCATATGAAACCTTTCATCTATTCTGAGGTCCTGCGCTTGGTGCCAGGATGGGGATGGGGATGAGGGAATGGTAAATAAATAAATGAGGCTAGGTATTTGAGCAGAGCGACCAGGGGGTTTACAGAGTAATGAAGAGCTTTACCCACGGCTTTCCAATTGGCCAGCTTTTCTTAACGAACATCACAGAAAGCCAGTTCCACTAGGGCCTCTTACCTGCCCCTGCCTGATTGTCTCTCTGCCCCGCTTCATACACACGCTGTCCTACTGGTGCTCTGTGCTGTGACGTGTGTGTGTGCGCTTGAGCGCGTTTGTGTGCTTGTTGTCATGTGGCTAATAATTATCCTTATCATTTTAATGTAAACCCTAAGGAATATAAACTCGCACTCACATACTATATACAAACAATATCATGCTCATTTTGCAGACACTTATCCAAAGCGACTTTCCTTTGATACAGTGCATTCAAAAACTACTCAGACCCCTTCCCCTTTTCCACAATTTGTTTCGTTACAGCCTTATACTAAAATGTATTAAATAAAACATTTCCTCATCAATCTATACACAATACCCCATAATGACAAAGCGAAAACAGGTTTTTAGAAAATGTTGCAAATATATAAAAAGGTAAAACAGAAATACCTTATTTACATACAGTACCAGCCAAAAGTTTAAACACACCTACACATTGCTGAGTTTTTTTTTTTTTTTTACTATTTTCTACATTGTATAATAATAGTGAAGACATTAAAACCATGAAATAACACATATGGAATCATATAGTAAGCAAAAAAGTGTTAAACAAATCAAAATATATTTTATATTAGAGATTCTTCAAAGTAGCCACCCTTTGCCTTGATGACAGTGTTGCACACTATTGGCATTCTCTCAACCAAATTCATGAGGTTGTCACCTGGAATGCAATTTCAATTAAAAGGTGTGCATTGTTAAAAGTTCATTTGTGGAATTTCTTTCCTTAATGCGTTTGGGTCAATCAGTTGTGTTGTGACAAGGTAGGGGTGGAATACAGAAGATAGCCCTATTTGGTAAAATATCAAGTCCATATTATGGCAAGAACAGCTCAAATAAGCAAAGAGAAATGACAGCCCATCGTTACTTTAAAACATGAAGGTCAGTCAATCCGGAAAATGTAAAGAACTTTGAAAGTTTCTTCAAGTGCAGTCGCAAAAACCATCCAGTGCTATAATGAAACTGGTTTTCATGAGGACCGCCACAGGACAGGAAGACCCAGAGTTACCTCTGATGCAGAGGATAAGTTAATTTGAGCTAACTGCACCTCAGATTGCAGCCCAAATAAATTCTTCACAGAGTTCAAGTAACAGACACATCTCAACATCAACTGTTCAGAGGAGACTGTGTGAATCAGGCCTTCATGATCAAAATGCTGCAATGAAACCACTACTAAAGGACACCAATAATAAGAAGAGACACGCGTGGGCCAAGAATCACAATCAATTGACATTAGACCGGTGGAAATTCATCCTTTGGTCTGATGAGTACAAATTTAAGATTTCTGGTTTCAACCGCTGTGTCTTTGTGAGACGCAGAGTAGGGGAGAGGATGACCTCTGCATGTGTGGTTCCCACCGTGAAGCATGGAGGAAGAGGTGTGGGGGTGCTTTGCTGGTGACACTGTCAGTGATTTATTTAGTCTTCAAGGCACACTTAACCAGCATGGCTACCAAAGCCATCCCATCTGGTTTGCACTTAGTTGGACTATAATTTGTTTTCAACAGGACAAGACCCAAAACACACCTCCAGGTTGTGTAAGGGCTTGTCGTGACGTGACCATCATTAATCTGATGACTGTTATTGATTTTATCAACTAACTGTGTTTAATTGTTACTTGATTAAATTAATCATGTAACAATGAACTCATTAGGAATCTGGGGCACCACGGGAAAAGTTGTTTAACTTCTTATGGCTGCATCCTGCTACCGGGATCGATATGACAACAGCCAGTGAAAGTGCAGGGCGCCAAATTCAAACAACAGAAATAATAAAAATTCCTCAAACATACATGTGTCATATCATTTTAAAGGTAATCTTGTTGTTAATCCCACCAAAGTGTCTGATTTCAAATATGCTTTTCAGTGAAAGCACTACAAACGATTATGTTAGGTCACCACCAAACCACAATAAGCACAGCCATTTTTCCAGCGAAAGATAGCTTTCACAAAAAGCAGAAATAGAGATACAATTAATCACTAACCTTTGATTATCTTCACCAGATGACACTCATAGGACTTCATGTTACACAATACATGCATGTTGTGTTTGATAAAGTTCATAATTATAACAAAAAATCTGAGTTTACATTGGCGCGTTACATTCACTAGTTCCAAAAACATCAAGTGATTTTGCATAGCCACATCGTTTCAACATCGTTTCAACATACTCATCATATATGTAGATGATAATACAAGTTATACACATGGAATTATAGATATATCTCTCCTTAATGCAACCGCTGTGTCAGATTTAAAAAAAACTTTACGGAAAAAGCAAATCATGCAATAGTCTGAGACGGAGCTCAGAACAATAGCCAAATTAGCCGCCATGTTGGGGTCAACAGAAACCAGAAAATACATGATAAATGTTTCCTTACCTTTGATGAACTTCATCAGAATGCAGTCCTAGGAATCCCAGGTCCACAATAAATGCTTGATTTGTTTGATAATGTCCGTTATTTATGTCCAATTAGCTACTTTGGTTAGCGCGTTTGGTAACAATTCCAAAGTCACAAAGCGCGTCCACTATAACGTGAGGAAATGTCCAAAAGTTCTGTAACAGTCAGTAGAAACATGTCAAACGATGTACTGAATCAATCTTTAGAATGTTGTTAACATCTTGAATAACGTTCCAACCGGAGAATTAGATTGACTTCAGATGAGCGGTGGAACGGAGGTCCTCCTCATGTGAACGCGCATGTGAAAGCATGGTCAGCGCGTGGCAGTGATTACTCATTCCTGTCTCCTTCGGCCCCCCTTCACATTAGAGTCATCAGACAAAGTTCTATTGATTGTTGACATCCAGTGGAAGCCGTAGGAAGTGAAAACTCATCAATATCTCGCTGTAATTTCAATGAGAGCTTGGTTGAAAATCTGCCACCTCAGAAAAAATTCAAACAGGAAGTGGAACTTCTCAGGTTTTTGCCTGCCATATGAGTTCTGTTATACTCACATACATAATTCAAACAGTTTTAGAAACTTCAGAGTGTGTTCTATCCAATGCGAATAATATGCATATATTAGCAACTGGGAATGAGGAGCAGGCAGTTTACTATGGGCACCTCTGTGCACCTTTCATCCAAGCTACTCAATACTGCCCCTGCAGCCATAAGAAGTTAACAAGTTACTATCTCCCGACTTAAATTCTAAAGATATATAGATATCTCTTACATCAATAACAGTCAATTATTAATTATTACCTCATCGGTCTTATTCTGAACGTTGCATAATCCTTAATATCTGCAAGAACCATAGCCTTTCTGAATATTCAGTACTACACAAATTGATTTAATCATTTATTTACTAACTAACTAAATAATAACACAGAATACACATACACACTTACATGAGATAAAAATCCCTAGTGGACTGACACGATATGATGGCTTGTTACACAATGGAAAGGGGGTGGGGAAAGATAAAGAGAGGGAGAGACAAAGAGAGTCAACTTATCGTACATACATTTGGAAACTATAATCACAGTAACCAGAATACTTAGCACCCTAACCACTGTTCATTCGGATTAGAAATGCAATATGTATTTACGCGTAGCTGTCTTTCTCTGTCGTCTCTCTGTAGATCCGTCTATGGGTAGTGGCTCGATATACGGGTCTGGTTGTTCACCAGAGGTCACAATGTCCTTCTTCTTTGTAGAGCTTCTCAGGTCTTGGAATAGTCATTAGAATAGATACAGTGGGGCAAAAAAGTATTTAGTCAGCCACCAATTGTGCAAGTTCTCCCACTTAAAAAGATGAGAGAGGCCTGTAACTTTCATCATAGGTACACTTCAACTATGACAGACAAAATGAGAAAAAAAAATGAAATGAAACGTGGCTGGGTCTTTCAGCATGACAATGATCCCAAACACACCGCCCGGGCAACGAAGGAGTGGCTTCGTAAGAAGCATTTCAAGGTCCTGGAGTGGCCTAGCCAGTCTCCAGATCTCAACCCCATAGAAAATCTTTGGAGCGAGTTGAAAGTCCGTGTTGCCCAGCAACAGCCCCAAAACATCACTGCTCTAGAGGAGATCTGCCTGGAGGAATGGGCCAAAATTCCAGCAGCAGTGTGTGAAAACCTTGTGATGACTTACAGAAAACGTTTGACCTCTGTCATTGCCAACAAAGGGTATATAACAAAGTATTGAGATAAACTTTTGTTATTGACCAAATACTTATTTTCCACCATAATTTGCGATTTAATTCATTAAAAATCCTACAATGTGATTTTCTGGATTTTGTTTTTCTCATTTTGTCTGTCATAGTTGAAGTGTACCTATGATGAAAATTACAGGCCTCTCTCATATTTTTAAGTGGGAGAACTTGCACAATTGGTGGCTGACTAAATACTGTTTTGCCCCACTGTACTTCAGATGTACCAACGGTTGTATCACAGGGGATTGTCTTTCTCCCCCCCGTGTCTTTAGTCAAAGTTCTAGGACTACTTTTACATGCACAGCTGCAGACTTTGAATGTTCTGATCTAGTCTTTACCTTCTTCACTTGTGTTGAGAGTTTTAGAGATTCTAACCATTTTGTAACATTCTGTTTGTGCTGTATGTCGGCTGCTCTGTAGAGTTCAAACCATTTTCAGCTGCCGCTCCACGCTGTCTGGTCTCAGTAGAAAGTTTCTAACCATTTCAACGTGTGGACCACGGCCTCACGTCTTTTTGGTATGTAGAGTTTAAACCATTTCGTAATTTTCAACTCACGCTGTACGTCAGGCTGGTCTTGGCTAAATTTTGTTAGCCAGTCCTTTTAAGCATTCTGGCCAAAAGGGGGCATTCCATCAAGCCGACACAATGTCTGTGCTCACTTGGGCGTGGTTACTGACTGGGCACAAGTTTATTTGAAAGCAATTATCTCATTTAGAAGGATAAAATCACATTGCTATCTTCACAAAAGTATTTTCATATTTAATCATATATTTTATACAACATTTAGAACTTGAAACATTGTACACTTTCAGAGTTACAGTTACTTTGTCATACCGTCCTTAATGACATCACAAAATAATAAACTATATGACAGGACTATTCTTTAGATCCCCACGGACCATTCTTACCATTCCTGTCTTATGAATATTGTTCCAAATTTCATTATTTGGCCGTTAGAGCTGTTGGCGGCAAAGGTCTTCTGTAGACAAAGGGATTTCTTTCGCAATACTGCAGGGCAAGGAAGGAGAGTTTCTGCAAACTATTTATGACCAGCTGTTAAGTCACAACCCCCCCCCTTATCTGTCAGCCATGTGCCAAGCTGATCTGGCATCATGACAGGCTATTTGACCAAGGAGAGTGATGGAGTGCTGCATCAAATGACCTGGCCTCCATAATCACCCGACCTCAACCCAATTGAGATGGTTTGGGATGAGTTGGACAGCAGGGTGAAGGAAAAGCAGCCAACAAGTGGTCAGCATATGTTGGAACTTCTTCAAGATTGTTTGAAAAGCATACCCCATGAAGTCGGTTGAGAGAATGCCAAGAGTGTGCAAAGGGCGGCTACATTGAATCTAATATCTAAAATAGATTTTGATTTGTTTAACACTTTTTTGGTTACTACATGATTCCATATGTGTTATTTCATAGTTTGGATGTATTCAATTTTATTCTACAATTTAGAAAATAGTACAAATAAAAACCGTTGAATGAGTAGGTGTGTCAACTTTTGACTGGTACTGTAATTATTCAGACCCTTTGCTATGAGACTCGAAATGGAGCTCAGGTGCATCCTGTTTCCATTGATCATCCTTGATTGGAGTCCACCTGTGGTAAATTCAACTGATTGGACATGATTTGGAAAGGCACACACCTGTCTATATAAAGTCCCACAGTTGACAGTGCATGTCAGAGCAAAAACCAAGACATGAGGTCGAAGGAATTATCCATAGAGCTCCAATACAGGACTGTGTCGCGGCACAGATCTGGGGAAGGATACCAAAACATTTCTGCAACATTGAAGGTTACCAAGAACACAATAGCCTCCATCATTCTTAAATGGAAGAAGTTTGGAACCACAAATACTTTTCCTAGAGCTGGCCGCCTGGCCAAACTGACCTATCGGGGGAGAAGGGCCTTGGTCAGGGAGGTGACCAAGAACCCGATGGTCACTCTGATAGAGCTCCAGTCCTTCTGTGGAGATAGGAGACCCTTCCAGAAGGACAACCATTTCTGCAGCACTTCACCAATCAGGCCTTTATGGTAGAGTGGCCAGACAGAAGCCACTCCTCAGTAAAAGCCACATGACATCCCGCTTGGAGTTTGCCAAATGGCACCAAAAGGACTCTCAGACCATGAGAAACAAGATTCTCTGGTCTGATGAAACCAAGATTGAACTCTTTGTCTTGAATGCCAAACGTCACATCCGGAGGAAACCTGTCACCATCCCTATGGTTGCAGCAGCATCATGCTGTGGGGATGTTTATCAGCGGCAGGGACTGGGAGACTAGTCAGGATCGAGGGAAAGATTAACAGAGTAAAGTACAGAGAGATTCTTGAGCAAAACCTGCTCCAGAGCACTCAGGACCTCAGACTGGGGGATGGTTCACCTTCCAACAGGACAAAAACCCTAAACACACAGCCAAGACAACGCAGGAGTGGCTTTGGGACAAGTCTCTGAATGTCCTTGAGTGGCCCAGTCAGAGCCCAGCCTTGAACCCAATCAAACATCTCTGGAGAGACCTGAAAATGGCTGTGCAACAACGCTCCCCATCCAACCTGACAGAGCTTGAGAGGATCTGCAGAGAAGAATGGGAGAAACTCCCCAAATACAGATGTACCAAGCTTGTAGTGTCATACCCAAGAAGACTTTAAGGCTGTAAGCGCTGCCCAAGGTGCTTCAACAAAGTACTGAGTAAAGGGTCTGAATACTTATGTAAATGTGATAAAGTTTTTGCTCTCTCTCTATCTCTCTCCAGCGCTTTCACTCTCTCTCTCAGCGCTTTCACTCTTCTCCTAACTGCCTAGTTCCTTCATAGTCCTGCCAAAATACCATAAGATAGGGTATAATATATATAATTATACCCACTTACATTAGCCATTATGCCAGTGGAGCATTGCTCGACAAATGACACACGACCTGTCAAGACTTCATTCAGGCCATTAATAAGAGTCATTAGTGTCTAGTTTGAATACCCCTCTTGCACACTGCAGTCATTTCAACATGTCATAGATTTTAATTTGAGGGTAAAAATAGCTATGAGGATATTATGCACTCTCCCAGCCTGTCTTTGTGATCATATAATGGGGGGTGGGGGGGTAGTTCACCGTATGACCTTGCCTTTTCTCTTTATTGGAATTAAAACTATAACTGCGTCTCAAATGACACCATATTCCCCCGTATACTGTGCTAGTTTTGACCCGAGTCCTACAGAGGCCTATGGAGCTCTGGTCAAAAGAAATGCACTTAAAGGGGAATAGGGTGTAATTTTCCAAATTTGCTTTACTACTACTTCTACACTGATGTCGCAGCACTGAACGCCCCACCATCAAGGCTTAGCTGGGGTTTCGCTTTATGATCCTGATGAACAAGGTTCTACTTCACTCACAGGTCTATTGTGGTATAGAAATGTAGTTTATTATGATTGTATTATATGCTTTTGATATGAAAAATGAATAATTATGCTTTTCATCATGTTTTCTTTTTGGTTTTCAAATCTCCTGAAATGTGTCTGTCAGAAATGTTCTAAACCTACCCCTCTGTGTATTGCACTGGAGTGAATAATTTATTTAGTGATCCACCTAGCTAATATCTTTGAAGTTTCTTTTCTCTTTTTATACAAAACAATTATTCTGGCGCAAGCAAAGGGAATCGGCAATGGCCCACTAATGTATCTCCTCCCATTATTTTTTTATTTTATTTTTTTGATTAGGTGATCAGACAAAGAGTATTGGTGTGTTTTAAGCCCGGTTCACGTTAGCAATTTGAAGTGACTCAAATCCATATTGTTTTGCATATTTGACTCGAATCTATTCTTTTTCACGAAGTCTGAACAGCCAAAAAGCACATGGAATCGGATATTTCAAGCCAGATTTCAAAAGACCTTCGTAGGTAGTTTAGATTTTTTTCACTAGCCTACACACAATACCCCATCATGTAAAAGTGTAACTATGTTTTTAGAGATTTTTACAAATTAATTAAAAATGAAAAGCTGAAATGTCAATCCCTTTGTTATGGCAAGCCTAAATAAGTTCAGGAGTAAAAATGTGCTTAACAAGTCACATAATAAGTTGCATGGACTTTCTGTGTGCAATAATAGTGTTTAACATAATGTTTTTATGACTACCTCATCTCTGTACCCCACATAAAATTATCTGTAAGGTTCCCTAGTCGAACAGTCAATTTCAAACACATATTCAACCACAAAGACCAAGGATGTTTTCCAATGCCTAGCAAAGAAGGCCACCTATTGGAAGATGGGAAAAAAAAGCAAACATTGAATATCCCTTTGAGCATGGTAAAGTTATTAATTACACTTTGGATGGTGTATCAATACACCCAGTTACTACAAAGATACAGGCGTCCTTCCTAACTCAGTTGCCGGAGAGGAAGGAAACCGCTTAGGGATTTCACCATGAGGCCAATGGTTACTTTAAAACAGTAATAGAGTTTAATGGCTGTATCCACGATCAATCAAAAACACTAACCTAAATGACAAAGTGAAAAGAAAGAAGCCTATTGTCGTGTCTGTTACTATCATTAAATGTGAAGACTGTTATTTTATCAAATCAATTCTCTATGTGTAATTATTATTACGTGATTAAACTAATCTTGTAAACTTTAATTAACTAGGAAGTCTGGGCACCACGGGAAAATGTTGATAGAGTCTCTATTTCCCGAAGTGACTCTTCAGATATTTTCCTATCTTATCAATGTCTTCTATTAATTAA
Organism: Salvelinus fontinalis; assembly: GCF_029448725.1. Taxonomy (NCBI): domain Eukaryota; kingdom Metazoa; phylum Chordata; class Actinopteri; order Salmoniformes; family Salmonidae; genus Salvelinus; species Salvelinus fontinalis. The sequence continues at coordinate 24,738,046 of NC_074682.1, forward strand.
TTATTAATTGTTACCTCATTAGTCTCATTCCAAACAGCCTAAAATTCTTGGTTATCTGCATGAATCCTAGTTTCCATAATGAATCAGCAACATACAAATTGGTTTAATTATTTATTTACTATCTAACTAAAGAATCACAGAAATAAATCACAAACAAACGGTAGATATTGGTTACTAACAATGGTAGAAAAGTCCCTAGTGGGCTAAGCCGATATGACGACTTGGTAGACAAGGGGTGGGGACTGAGAAAGAGCGGGAAAGACAAAATGTATTCACTACACACAGTCTATAATTATATTCATTGAAATGCTAATCCTTTGCACATGGACGGCCGCTCATTCGAGAATGTTTGCAATTTATATATTTATGCCCGTATGTCGCTGTTGTCTTCTCTGTTGGAATCCTCGATCGTCCTGCAGAGTTCATCAGAGTCTCTGGTTAACTTTCCCAGAAGTCACAATGGCTGCGGTCCAAACACTTAAAAGACACACCCTATCCCCTTAGCCCTCAAATTAAGCGGACACTTCGGATGACGTATCATGACGTCTGATGAGTATATGCTTGCAGGGCAAGGGGCGAGGGACGAAGGAATAATTTTTAAATGGACCGCCCTTGGCCGGAAATTCGTCACTCATTCATGCGCAATGATTGTGTTTTCAGCCACCGGTGGCTTGTGGGTGCTTTCTATGCGCTATATTCAATTATGAGTGCATGTCTACTTATATTAAATATACAATTATTAATATATGCGTACTGTATGATAGCTAGCAAATTAATTAGCTAACTACTGTTAGCCTGCCTAGCTGCAACTTCTGAAGAAGGGAAAGGTTTTATTTCTACAATTTCCAAAGATAAACAAACAAAAACATATTTACTTTTTACGCAGTAGCAAAATGTCTAACTTATTTGCATTCATTTTTACTTACACCCGTATGTTGACTTCTCCATTGATGTTGTTTTTAAGTTTTCAGGGACTTTCTTAGCAGATGTACAATCGTCGCGAATTGAATTACGGGGAGTTTCAGGCCTCAGAATGAACATAATTGTACACTCGCAAAGCCGACTGAAAACGAGGGCTGAGGGGCTTACGTTGCAAACTATCCTTGCTTGGCTATTCATTTGGACCACACTCCAAGATGGCAACGGGGATTCCCCCAAGGGCATAAGGCGAGGGTAAGTGGACAAGGGTGTGTCTTTTAAGTGTTTGGACAGCAGCCAATGTCTTTCGTGGTTGTATGTTAGAATGGATACTTCAACGTACCATTCAGAAATGTTCTCATAGAATAGATACTTCGGCGGTTGTCTGTATTCTCGTTCTAGACTTATGTAATTTATAGCTGCAGACTAGAAATTATACGTCTAAGATTTGCTCTTATTCTGTAGTGATCGATAGTCTCAGAGTTTAATAATTTCCAGCCGTGTAGCCAAACTACAGCTGTATGGTCTCCGATCTTGTAGTTTTAACTTCTTGTCAATATGGGGGCGCTGTTTTCACTTTGTAAAAAATCGTGCCCAAATTAAACTGCCTCGTACGCTATTCTAGATCGTACAATATGCATATTATTATTACTATTGTATAGAAAACACTCTCAAGTTTCTAAAACCGTTTGAATTATATCTGTGAGTAAAACAGAACTCATTTTTCAGAAAACTTCCTGACAGGAAGTGAAAAATCTGAAATCGAGGCTCTGTTCCAGGGCCTTCCTATTCAATTGCTTGAAATCTATGGATATACATGCACTTCATACACCTTTCACTAGATGTCAACAGGCAGTGGGAGGTGGAATGGGGTGTCTAGCTTGATCTGAGGTCGAACAAGAGCTCTTGGAATGATGTGACCACAATTTCCTTTGTCTACCAAGGCGCGGGAAGGACATCAGCATTGGCTTCTGAAAAGCGTTCGGTATAGACGGCTAATATCTCCGGCTTTGATTTTATTTGATACATGTGATAATATCATCGTAAAGTATGTTTTTTCAAAATAGTTTTATCAGATTATTCAACGTTTATCGGGAGTTTTGGAGTTTTCCGTTCTATGCGTTAGGTGAAGATGGACATCTTCGCGCCACTTGGCTAGCTAAGGTTGCTAATTCGACAGGAGAAGAGGATATTCTAAAACCAAACAACGATTTATTCTGGACAAAGGACTCCTTGTACAATATTCTGATGGAAGCTCAGCAAAAGTAAGAACCATTTATGGTTATTTCGTATTTCTGTGGAAAATGTTTAGTCCTATTTTCCGCCCTTATTGCGGGCGCTGTCTCGCTATAACGTAAGCTGTTTGTTATGGTAAAGTTATTTTTTAAAATCTAACACGGCGATTGCATTAATAACTAGTGTATCTTTCATTTGCTGTCCAACATGTATTTTTTAGTAAAGTTTATGATGAGTTCTTTGGTCAGATTAGGTGACTGTCCAAAATATCTCCGGATAATTTGGTGAATTGATGCTACATATTCACAACGTATAACCACGGTTTGCAGCTCAAAATATGCACATTTTCGAACAAAACATAAGTGTATTGTGTAACATGATGTTATAAGACTGTCATCTGATGCAGTTGGTCAAGGTTAGTGATTAATTTTATATCTTTTGCTGGTTTTTGCGAATGCTATCTATGCGGTGAATAAATGCAGTTGTGTGTTTGACTATTGTGGTAAGCTAATATAATGCTATATTGTGTTTTTGCTGTAAAACACTTAAAAAATCTGAAATATTGGCTGGATTCACAAGATGTTTATCTTTCATTTGCTTTACACCATGTATTTTTTATAAATGTTTTATGATGAGTATTTAGGTATTTCACGTTGCTCTCTGTAATTATTCTGGCTGCTTCGGTGCTATTTGTGATTGTAGCTGCAATGTAAAACTATGATTTATACCTCAAATATGCACATTTTCGAACAAAACATAGATTTATTTTATAACATGTTATAAGACTGTCATCTGATGAAGTTGTTTCTTGGTTAGTGACTAATTATATCTCTATTTGGTCGTATTTGTGATAGCTACCTATTCGGTAAAACAATGGTGAAAATATGCGGTTGAGTCTTTTGCTATTGTGGTTAGCTAATAGAAATACATATTTTGTTTTCGCTGTAAAACATTTTAAAAATCGGAAATGATGGCTGGATTCACAAGATGTGTATCTTTCATTTGCTGTATTGGACTTGTGATTTCATGATATTTATATGCTAGTATTTACTTGTGGCGCAATGCTAGGCTATGCTAGTCAGCTTTTTACTGATGAGGAGGCTCCCGGATCAGGGATGGTGATGAAGCAGACACGTAGCTTCAGCAACATGTTTTCTAGTCTCATGTACATTATATTAGGTAGTATTGTTGTTCAACCATTTGCAACCTCATCTTACACCATGGTTTGCATGGTCTCGTGTGAATTGCGTCACGAGTGGATTTTATACAAGGGGGGTCCATGGGCAGTCCATGACGCCGACGTAATGTCTATGCTCACTTTATATGAAAAACCCATACTCTCATTTAGAAGGTGTTACGAATCCCGCCAAGGATGGTGCCTCTTCCCGTTCGGGCGGCGCTCGGCGGTCGTCGTCTCCGGTCTACTAGCTGCCACCGATCCCCTTTTCTGTTTTCTTTTGAGTTGGTCTAATTTGTATCACCTGTTTTGTGTTTAGGTTAGGGGGTATTTAAACCCAGTTGGCCCGCCGACTTTTGTGCGGGCTTGTTTTTCTGTTTGTGTTGGTGGTGTTCGTTATAGTGGATTTCTGTCCTACGTTTATTGGACAGTATTTTGATGCGCCCGTTGTTTGTGTGGCGTCGCCGTTTATGTAATTTATTTCTGGAAGGAATAAATATCCACTTGTTGGAGATTACCCTGCTCTCTGCACCTGACTCTTTCATTCCACCATTGGAACTGTTACAGAAGGTTAACATCACATTACATCTTTTCACAAATAGTTTCATGTTTAATCACATACGTTTCACAATATTTAATGTAAACCTGATGGCTGGGAAATGTCCACTTTAAGAGATATAGTTATGTGTGTTTCCTGTCCTTCATGAGATCAACAAATGAAACACACTCGTCATAACTGTCCCATAAGTGTCCACGGACCATTCCCACGTTCTCAAAAGTATAAATATTGTTTAATTCTACCATTTGGGGGATTAGGAGTTTGGCCAAAAGAGAGTAGTTCTACCAGGTATTTATGACCTGCCGTAAAGTCATAAAAAACTGTGGAGAGAGCGAGGGGGTTATGATCCTCCCCCAGGGCACGTCATGACACTGTACAAAATACATATATTTCAAAACATGTATCCTGTTTGCAGTAAGGCACTAAGTAAAACTACAAAAACTGTGGTAAAGAAATGAACGTTGTCCTGAATACAAAGCGTTATGTTCGGGGAAAACACAACACACCACTGAGTACCACTCTTCATATTTTCAAGCATGGTAATGGCTGCATCATGTTATGGGTATGCTTGTCACTGGCAAAGACTAGGGAGTTGTTTTTGGGAAAAAATAAACGGAAAAGAGCTACGCACATTCCTTGAGGAAAACCTGGTTCAGTCTGCTTTCCAACAAACACTGGGAGACAAATTCACCTTTCATCAAGACAATAACCTAAAACACAAGACCAGATATACACTGGAGTTGCTTACCAAGACTATATTGAATGTTTTTGAGTAGCCTAGTGACAGTTTCGACTTAAATCGGCTTGATAATCTATGGGAAGACTTGAAAATGGCTGTCTAATAATGATCAACAACCAACATGACAGAGCTTAAAGAATTTAAAAAAGAATAATGTGCAAATATTGTACAATTCAGGTAAGCAAAGCTCTTAGAGACTTACCCAGAAAGACTCACAGCTGTAATTGCTGCCAAAAGTGATTCTAACATACTGTATATTGACTCAGGGGCGTGAATACTAATGTAAATTTGATATTTTCAATAAATTTGATAACATTACTAAAAACATGTTTTCACTTCGTCATTAGAGGTTATTGTTTGTAGATGAGTGAGAAAAAAATATATAATACATTTTTAATTCAGGCTGTAACACAACACAATGTGGAACACAACACAATATTCCACATTAAAAATGTATTATATATTTTTTTCTCACTCATCTACAAACAATAACCTCTAATGACGAAGGGAACACATGTTATCAAATTTTATCAAGGGGTATGAATACTTTTTGAAGGCACTGTACACTATAATTTTGAACTTTCAAAGAAATTGGGAAACATCCATGGCAGGCATTGTTGTCACTTTAGCTTGCTACATAACTTCTGAGCATCACCACCAATCAGCCTACACCACTGTGCACACACCCGTCATTACTATGACAACTAGAGTAGCCATATCAGCAAATTACTTCTGTCTGAATACACAGAAATCTGATTTGGTCACTTGTAACTTGCTGTTTGGACAGTCACGATTCCAAAATGGATTTGAAAAAGGGATTTAAGCATTAAGGCCTGCAGTGTTTACAAAGCTTTAGTGTGTTGCTCGAGTAGAGTAGCATCCCACAGGTGTAAGTGTGTATGTATGTGTGATTGTCCCACAGGTGCGAGTGTGTGTTCCCCTCCTGACAGGCGTGGTGTAGTGCCTTTGATCGTTAGTGACTCAAGTTGTTTATTTTGTCTGTTTCTGTAAGAACTGGCGGAGCTAATTAACCACAGAAAGTACTACATCAAATCACCATGAAGCCTGCCTCCTGTCAACCACCATGCACCTTGGTATTCCACTGCACAGCACAGCCATTCATGTTCCCTCTGTACTACACGCACGCACACACACACACCACTCTCCATCACTGCGAGACATTCAAACACTGATCTGTGCTTTAGGACTCCCACTGAGAGGGCAGTGTGTGCGAGACAAGGAAATAACCTGATCAGAGCTTAGTCCCACAGCTTTCTGTGATTTACCACATTACAAAAGAAGATAGGAAGGGAGCGACGGAAAGATGAAGAAAGGAAGACAGAGGGAAGGTTGGAGCCCATGAGTATAGTGTGTATATGCATGCAGGCGTGTGTGTGTGTATGTGTGAAGAGAAAGTGGTGTCAGGGCAGAGAAAGCCTCTCCAGCAGAACATCAAATAAAATTGTATTTGTCACATGCTTTGTAAACAACAGGTGTAGACTAACAGTGAAATGCTTACTTACGGGCCCTTCCCAATAATGCAGAGAGAAAAATCAAGTCGATGTGCAAGGGCATGAGGCAATTTGTAACGTCAGGTGAATGATGGGTGCAGAGTCAGGCGCAGAGAGAGCAAAAGTATTCCAGGGAAAAAACGCTTTAATTCCACAGCATGAAAACAGGAACAGGTACAAACGGGTGGTGCCAAAACACAGGCGTAAAACAACCCACAGTCCACTGTTTAAAATAAAGCTGTATAGCGAAAATCCCACAATCAAAATAACACTCACGACGTACAACATGAATACACAAAATAAGCCCGCACAAACACTAGCGGGCGAAACTAACCTAAATAGAACCTCTCCCAAAACCCTAACAAGAAACAGGTGAAAACAATTAGACATACATAAACGAAAAAGAAAAAAGGATCGGTGGCAGCTAGTAGACCGGCGACGACGACCGCCGAGTGCCACCCGAACGGGAAGGGGAGTCACCTTCGGTGATATTCGTGACAGTACCCCCCTCCCGACGCGCGGCCCCCGCAGCGCGCCGACGCCGGCCTCGGGGACGACCCCGGGGGCGAGGCGCAGGGCGATCCGGATGGAGGCGATGGAATTCTCTTAGTAAATTTGGATCCAATATATCCCCCACCGGGACCCAGCACCTCTCCTCCGGCCCGTACCCCTCCCAGTCCACGAGGTACTGCAGGCCCCTCACCCGGCGTCTGGAATCCAGTATGGACTTTATCGCGTACGCCGGGGACCCCTCTATATCCAGAGGGGGCGGAGGGACCTCTGGAACCTCACCTTCCTGCATGGGACCAGCTACCACCGGCCTGAGGAGAGACACATGAAACGAGGGGTTAATACGATAATACGAAGGAAGTAACAATCGATAACACACCTCGTTTATTCTCCTCAGGACTTTAAATGGCCCTACACACTGCGGACCCAGCTTCCGGCAGGGCAGGCGGAGGGGCAGGTTTCGGGTCGAGAGCCAGACCCTGTCCCCCGGTTCAAACACGGGGGCCTCACTGCGGTGACGGTCAGCGCTCTTCTTCTGCCGTCCACTCGCCTGACGCAAAGACTCCTGGACGGCTCTCCAGGTCTCCTTAGAGCGCTGCACCCATTCCTCCACCGCAGGAGCTTCGGTCTGGCTCTGATGCCATGGTGCCAGAACCGGCTGGTACCCCAACACACACTCAAATGGTGACATGTTGGTAGAGGAGTGGCTCAGTGAGTTCTGGGCCATCTCTGCCCAGGGGATGAATCTTGACCACTCCCCTGGCCGGTCCTGGCAATACGACCGCAGAAACCTACCCACCTCCTGGTTCACTCTCTCCACCTGCCCATTACTCTCCGGGTGATACCCCGAGGTCAGGCTGACCGAGACCCCCAAATGTTCCATAAACGCCTTCCATACTCTGGACGTGAACTGGGGACCCCGATCAGAAACGATATCCTCGGGCACCCCGTAGTGCCGGAAGACATGGGTAAATAGTGCCTCCGCAGTCTGCAGGGCCGTAGGGAGACCGGGCAATGGGATAAGACGGCAGGACTTAGAAAACCGATCCACAACGACCAGGATAGTGGTGTTCCCCTGAGACAAGGGAAGATCAGTAAGAAAATCCACCGATAGATGGGACCACGGCCGTTGTGGAACGGGGAGGGGTTGTAATTTCCCTCGTGGCAAATGTCTAGGAGCCTTACTCTGAGCGCATACCGAACAGGAGGAGACATAGAATCGCACGTCTCTCACCAAAGTAGGCCACCAGTACTTCCCTCTAAGACTTCGCACCGTCCTTGAAATACCCGGGTGACCTGACGAGGGTAGACTATGAGCCCATCGAATCAATTGATCACGCACAGCGAGTGGCACATACCTACGACCCTCCGGGCACTGTGGAGGCGCAGGTTCAGCCCTTAGTGCCCGCTCGATGTCCGCGTCCACCTCCCATACTACCGGTGCTACCAGTTTAGCCGCCGGAATGATGGGAGTAGGATCGATGGACCTGTCATCCGTGTCGTATAGTCGGGACAGTGCGTCAGCCTTAGTATTGAGGGAACCTGGTCTATACGAAATCGTAAACCGAAATCGGGTAAAGAACATGGCCCACCTTGCCTGGGTTATGATCCTCCCCCAGGGCACGTCATGACACTGTACAAAATACATATATTCCAAAACATGTATCCTGTTTGCAGTAAGGCACTAAGTAAAACTACAAAAACTGTGGTAAAGAAATGAACGTTGTCCTGAATACAAAGCGTTATGTTCGGGGAAAACACAACACACCACTGAGTACCACTCTTCATATTTTCAAGCATGGTAATGGCTGCATCATGTTATGGGTATGCTTGTCACTGGCAAGGACTAGGGAGTTGTTTTTGGGAAAAAATAAACGGAAAAGACACATTCCTTGAGGAAAACCTGGTTCAGTCTGCTTTCCAACAGACACTGGGAGACAAATTCACCTTTCATCAAGACAATAACCTAAAACACAAGACCAGATATACACTGGAGTTGCTTACCAAGACTATATTGAATGTTTTTGAGTAGCCTAGTGACAGTTTCGACTTAAATCGGCTTGATAATCTATGGGAAGACTTGAAAATGGCTGTCTAATAATGATCAACAACCAACATGACAGAGCTTAAAGAATTTAAAAAAGAATAATATGCAAATATTGTACAATCCAGGTAAGCAAAGCTCTTAGAGACTTACCCAGAAAGACTCACAGCTGTAATTGCTGCCAAAAGTGATTCTAACATACTGTATATTGACTCAGGGGCGTGAATACTAATGTAAATTTGATATTTTCAATAAATTTGATAACATTACTAAAAACATGTTTTCACTTCGTCATTAGAGGTTATTGTTTGTAGATGAATGAGAAAAAAATATACAATACATTTTTAATTCAGGCTGTAACACAACACAATGTGGAACACAACACAATATTCCACATTAAAAATGTATTATATATTTTTTTCTCACTCATCTACAAACAATAACCTCTAATGACGAAGGGAACACATGTTATCAAATTTTATCAAGGGGTATGAATACTTTCTGAAGGCACTGTACACTATAATTTTGAACTTTCAAAGAAATTGGGAAACATCCATGGCAGGCATTGTTGTCACTTTAGCTTGCTACATAACTTCTGAGCATCACCACCAATCAGCCTACACCACTGTGCACACACCCGTCATTACTATGACAACTAGAGTAGCCATATCAGCAAATTACTTCTGTCTGAATACACAGAAATCTGATTTGGTCACTTGTAACTTGCTGTTTGGACAGTCACGATTCCAAAATGGATTTGAAAAAGGGATTTAAGCATTAAGGCCTGCAGTGTTTACAAAGCTTTAGTGTGTTGCTCGAGTAGAGTAGCATCCCACAGGTGTAAGTGTGTATGTATGTGTGATTGTCCCACAGGTGCGAGTGTGTGTTCCCCTCCTGACAGGCGTGGTGTAGTGCCTTTGATCGTTAGTGACTCAAGTTGTTTATTTTGTCTGTTTCTGTAAGAACTGGCAGAGCTAATTAACCACAGAAAGTACTACATCAAATCACCATGAAGCCTGCCTCCTGTCAACCACCATGCACCTTGGTATTCCACTGCACAGCACAGCCATTCATGTTCCCTCTGTACTACACGCACGCACACACACACACCACTCTCCATCACTGCGAGACATTCAAACACTGATCTGTGCTTTAGGACTCCCACTGAGAGGGCAGTGTGTGCGAGACAAGGAAATAACCTGATCAGAGCTTAGTCCCACAGCTTTCTGTGATTTACCACATTACAAAAGAAGATAGGAAGGGAGCGACGGAAAGATGAAGAAAGGAAGACAGAGGGAAGGTTGGAGCCCATGAGTATAGTGTGTATATGCATGCAGGCGTGTGTGTGTGTATGTGTGAAGAGAAAGTGGTGTCAGGGCAGAGAAAGCCTCTCCAGCAGAACATCAAATAAAATTGTATTTGTCACATGCTTTGTAAACAACAGGTGTAGACTAACAGTGAAATGCTTACTTACGGGCCCTTCCCAATAATGCAGAGAGAAAAATCAAGTCGATGTGCAAGGGCATGAGGCAATTTGTAACGTCAGGTGAATGATGGGTGCAGAGTCGGGCGCAGAGAGAGCAAAAGTATTCCAGGGAAAAAACGCTTTAATTCCACAGCATGAAAACAGGAACAGGTACAAACGGGTGGTGCCAAAACACAGGCGTAAAACAACCCACAGTCCACTGTTTAAAATAAAGCTGTATAGCGAAAATCCCACAATCAAAATAACACTTACGACGTACAACATGAATACACAAAATAAGCCCGCACAAACACTAGCGGGCGAAACTAACCTAAATAGAACCTCTCCCAAAACCCTAACAAGAAACAGGTGAAAACAATTAGACATACATAAACGAAAAAGAAAAAAGGATCGGTGGCAGCTAGTAGACCGGCGACGACGACCACCGAGTCAATATACACCACCACACCCTGTCCGTGCAGGTCTCTGAGAATCTCGTCAACAAAGGATTGAAAGACAGCTGGAGCATTCTTTAACCCGTACGGCATGACGAGGTACTCATAATGGCCCGAAGTAGTACTAAACGCGGTTTTCCACTCATCTCCCTCCCGAATACGCACCAGATTATACGCGCTCCTGAGATCCAATTTCGTGAAGAACCGTGCTCCGTGGAATGATTCCATCGCCGTAACGATGAGAGGTAGTGGGTAACTAAAACCCACCGTGATGGAATTGAGACCTCGATAATCAATACACGGACGCAACCCACCATCCTTTTTCTTCACAAAAAAGAAACTCGAGGAGACGGGTGACATGGAGGGCCGAATGAATCCCTGTCCCAGAGCTTCCGTGACATATGTCTCCATAGCCAACGTCTCCTCCTGGGACAAAGGATACACATGACTCCTGGGTAGTGCAGCGTTTACCTGGAGGTTTATCACGCAATCCCCCTGTCGATGGGGTGGTAATTGGGTCGCCTTCTTTTTACTGAAAGCGATAGCCAAATCGGCATACTCAGCGGGAATGCGCAAGGTGGAAACCTGGTCTGGACTCTCCACCGTTGTCGCACCGATGGAAACTCCTACACACCTGCCTGAACACTCATCAGACCACCCCTGTAGAGCTCCCTGTTTCCACGAAATCGTCGGATTGTGAATAGCCAGCCAGGGAATCCCCAACACCACCGGAAACGCAGGGGAATCATAAGGAACGGTTTAGTCTGTTTCTTATCGATCATCTCCAAAGGAATTGTGGCCTCCCTGACCAGCCCTGACCCTAATGGTCGACTATCTAAAGAGTGCACAGGGAAAGGGGGGTCTACCTTAACTAGCGGAATCCTCAACCTCTTAGCGAGTCCGCGATCAATAAAATTCCACGCTGCGCCTGAATCGACTAGCGCCTTATGCTGGAGAGATGGGAAAAACCTTAGAAAAAAGATTAACAAAAACATGTGACCAACAGGAAGCTCTGGGAGAGTGTGGTGCTGACTCACCTGAGGTGACCGAGGAGTGTTCTGCCTGCCCTCTCGATTCCCAGATGGACTCCTCCAGCACCGACCTGAAGTGTGTCCTCTCCGGCCACAATGGGTGCAGGAGGAGCCTCCTCCTCCGGTCTCCCTAGACGCAGCCCCTCCTAGCTCCATAGGAATGGGAGCGGGGGGGGGGCAGGAGGTGGAACTGACAGGACCCTCTCAGAACGTCCGCGAGCAGCCAGCAGATGGTCTAGCCGTATTGACATGTCGATCAACTCATCCAAGCTAAGCGTAGCGTCCCGACAAGCCAGCTCTCTGCGGACGTCCTCCCTTAGGCTACACCTGTAGTGGTCTATCAGGGCCCTGTCGTTCCACCCTGCTCCAGCAGCCAAAGTACGGAAATCCAGCGCAAAATCCTGCGCGCTCCTCGTCCCCTGCCGGAGATGGAACAACCTCTCACCCGCCGCTCTTCCATCCGGGGGATGATCGAATACAGCCCGGAAACGGCGGGTGAACTCCAGGTAGTGACCCCTCGCTGAATCGGGTCCATTCCATACGGCGTTGGCCCACTCCAGGGCCCTACCCGACAGGCAGGAAACGAGGACACTCACGCTCTCCTCGTCCGAGGGAGCAGGCCGAATGGTGGCCAGGTAGAGTTCAAGTTGGAGTAGAAATCCCTGGCAACCGGCCGCTGCTCCATCATACTCCCTCGGAGGCGTGATGCGCAGGACGCTGGCACTGGCTCCCGCTGGAGGATATGGTAGTGTTGCTGGTGGGAGGGTAGGTGGGGTAGTAGGGAGACCACTCCTCTCCCAACGATCCATCCTCTCCATCATCTGATCCATTGCCGAACCAATGCGATGTAGGATAGATGTATGATGCTGGACTCTCTCCTCCATCGTGGGGAGAGGGGTGGTCGCTGCCTCTGCTGACTCCATATGTAGGTGCGGGCTTCTGTAACGTCAGGTGAATGATGGGTGCAGAGTCAGGCGCAGAGAGAGCAAAAGTATTCCAGGGAAAAAACGCTTTAATTCCACAGCATGAAAACAGGAACAGGTACAAACGGGTGGTGCCAAAACACAGGCGTAAAACAACCCACAGTCCACTGTTTAAAATAAAGCTGTATAGCGAAAATCCCACAATCAAAATAACACTCACAACGTACAACATGAATACACCAAATAAGCCCGCACAAACACTAGCGGGCGAAACTAACCTAAATAGAACCTCTCCCAAAACCCTAACAAGAAACAGGTGAAAACAATTAGACATACATAAAAGAAAAAAGGATCGGTGGCAGCTAGTAGACCGGCGACGACGAACGCCGAGTGCCACCCGAACGGGAAGGGGAGTCACCTTCGGTGATATTCGTGACACAATTGAGGTAGATATGTACATATACAGTGCATTCGGAAAGTATTCAGACCCCTTGAGTTTTTACAGCCTAATTCTAAAATTTATTAAATGGTTTTTTCCCCCCTCATCAATCTACACACAATATCCCACAGTGACAAAGCAAAAACAGCCTTGAGCCTTAAGTCTTCCTGGGTATGACGCTACAAGCTTGGCACACCTGTATTTGGGGAGTTTCTCCCACGCTTCTCTGCAGATCCTCTAAAGCTCTCAGGTTGGATGGGGAGCGTCGCTGCACAGCTATTTTCAGGTCTCTCCAGAGAAGTTTGATCGGGTTCAAGTCCGAACTCTGGCTGGGCCTCTCAAGGACATTCAGAGACTGTGCCGAAGCCTTCTTCCCTTTATGTGCCTTTTGGCAAACTCCAAGCGGGCTGTCATATGCCTTTTACAGAGGAGTGGCTTCTGTCTGGCCACTACCATAAAGGCCTGATTGGTGGAGTGCTGCAGAGATGGTTATCCTTCTGGAAGGTTCTCCCATCTTCACAGAGGAACTCTGAACCTCTGTCAGAGTGACCATCAGGTTCTTGGTCACCTCCCTGACCAAGGCCCTTCTCCTTTGATTGCTCAGTTTGATCAGGCGGACAGTTCTTGGAAGAGTCTTGGTGGTTCCAAACTTCTTCCATTTAAGAATGATGGAGCCCACTGTGTTCTTGAGGACCTTCAATGCTGCATACATTTTTTGGTACCCTTCCCCAGATCTGTGCCTTGACACAATTCTGTCTTGGAGCTCTACGGAGAATTCATTCAACTTCATGGCCTGGATTTTGCTATGACATGCACTATCAACTGTGGGACCTTATATAGACAGATGTGTGCCTTTCCAAATCATGTCCAATCAATTGAATTTAGCACAGGTGGACTCCAATCAAGTTGTCAACATCTCAACGGTGATCAATGGAAACAGGTTGCACCTGAGCTCAATGTCAAGTCTCATAGCAAAGGGTCTAAATACTTATGTAAATAAGGTATTTCTGCAAAATTTGCAAAATTTCTAAAAATTTGTTTTCACTTTGTCATTATGGAGTATTGTGTGTAGATTGATGAGGATGTTTTTAGAATAAGTCTGTTATGTAACAAAATGTGGAAAAATGGAAGGGGTCTGAATACTTTCTGAATGCACTGTAGGTAGGAGTAAAGTGACTCGGCAACAGGATAGATAATACACATTAGCAGCAGCGTATGTGGTGAGTTGAAATAGTTACTGTAAAGAGGATCAATGCAGATAGTCCGGGTAGCTATTTGGTTAAATCTTTAGTAGTCTTATGGCTTCGGGGTAGAAGCTGTTCAGGGACCTGTTGGTTACAGGCACCGGTACTGCTTGCCGTGTGGTAGCAGAGAAAACAGTTTATGACTTGGGTGGCTGGAGACTTTGACAATATTTAGTGCCATTCTCTGACACCGTCTGATATGGAGGTCCTGGATGGCAGGGAACTCGGCCGTACGCACCATCCTCTTATGGATGCCAAGCAGTTGCCATTCCAAGCGGTGATGCAGCCAGTCAAGATGCTCTCACTCGTGCAGCTGTAGAACTTTTTGAGGGTCCATGTCAAGTCTTTTCAGCCTCCTGAGGGGGAAGAGGCATTGTTGTGCCTTCTTCACAGCTGTGTTGGTGTATGTGGACCATGTTAATTCCTTAGTGATGTGGACACCGAGGAACTTGAAGCTCTCAAACTGCTCCTCTACAGCCCCGTCAATGTGGATGGTGGTGTGCTTGGCCCTCCGTTTCTTGTAGTCCTGGCACCACACTGCCAGGTCATTAACCTTCTCTCTATAGGCGGTATTATGGTCGTTGGTGATTAGGTCCACCATCGTCAGGTCATCAGCAAACGTAATGATGGTGTTGGAGTCGTGTGTCGTGGGTGAACACGGAGTACATGAGGGGACTAAACACGCACTCCTGAGGGACCCCCATGTTGAGGGTTAGCGTGGCGGATATGTTGTTGCCTACCTTCATCACCTGGGGATGACCCATCAAGAAGTTCAGGATCCAGTTTGAGGGATGTGTTCAGTCACAGGGTCCTGAGCTTAGTGATGAGGAAGGCACTATGGTGTTGAAGTCAATGAACAGCATTCTCACATTTGTTCAGGTCGGAGAGGGCAGTGTGGAGTGCAATAGAGATTGTGGCATCTGTTGGGATGGTACGCAAATTGGAGTGGATCCAGGGTGTCTGGGATGATGGTGTGGATGTGAGCCAGCCTTTCAAAGCATTGCTACGGGGGTGATAGTCATTTAGATAGGTTGCCTTTGTGTTCTTGGGCACAGGGACTATGGTGGTCTGCTTGAAACATGTAGGTATTATAGACCGGGTCAGGGAGAGGTTGAACATGTCAGTGAAGATACCCGTCAGCTGGTCAGCGCATGCTCTGAGTTCGCATCCTGGTAATTCGTCTGACCCCACGGCCTTGTGAATGTTAACCTGTTTAAAGGTCTTAATCACATCGGCTACGGAGAGAGAGATCGCACAGCCTTCCGGAACTGCTGGTGCACTCATGCGTGGTTCAGTGTTGCTTGCCTCGAAGCGAGCATAGACGGCATTTGGCTTGTCTGGTAGGCTCGCATCACTGGGCAGCTTTTCCCGGCTTTCTTTTTGATTATCCAAACTTTATAATTACTGACAGTGTTGGGATAATTATCAAGCATACAGCTGAATATTCTCACCCTGGACTTAACCCTGGTGTGAATCTGTGATAGAAGGGGAGAAGGGGGGTGAGAGAGGGTAGAGGGAGGTCTGAGTGTCTGTGTTTTAATTGGTGTGTGTTGTCAGTAAGGGCTTCTCCTTAGTGTGATATCTCTGTCTCTCTCTCCATCTATTTATCCCTCTGCCTTGCTTGGACCTCTCTCCCCCTTTCTCTCTCTTTCAATGCAGTCTCACACTGTCAGCCTTATAGCAGTCCACTGATCAGGTTGAGAAGACGAGCGGAGAAGATGGGGGCAGGGTGGGATGGGACATCATCTTGTTAGAGTTATCTCCCACTACGATATACACACACCGCCCAAAACATGCATCTGTCACCCGCCTCGTCCATTACAGACCCACATGAGCCAAGATGGCTGACATGAGGTCCTGTCGCTGTTAGAGATAGTGTGATCGATGGGACTCTGGGATGCCAGGGCACGGAATGGTTGCCGTCTGGCACAATCTAACTAACAGCAAAGTAAATAGAGTCAGACCACTCCCAGGAGGAATGACTGCCGTGACACACAGAGGCACACACACTCGCATAGACACACACACATGCATAATATAAACGTGCACGCACGCACTCTCACACAGACACGCACGCACACACAGTGCCCTAGCCAGTGCTGTACTTGGGATGGTGTGATGATGGAAGAGATTATCTAAATATGCAAGAGAAGAGTAATTACACATTGGTCATAAAACTGTCCTGTCTTTGTGGGTAATAATGACATTAATGTAAGATGGTCATCTTTAATTCACTCTACCCAGTGGGCTCAATAACCCAACTCACATCCATCACTCACACACTGGATGGAGATGATCTACAGAAAAACAGTTGACTGAATATTTTAGAAAAATCACTGATGTTTTTATTACGCAATGAGAGAGAGAGAGCGAGAGAGAGAGAGAGAGAGAGAGAGAGAGAGAGGGGGGGGGGGGTCAGGTCAGGTCAAGGGCTTGGCCGATTATGTGTGCTTAATTAGAAACAGACGGAGGAGGGTGGGGAAGGAATAAAGAGACTGTGACTGTCCATCATTCATCACTCAGTAGAAATCTGCTGCCATTTTAGTGGTGTTTGAAATTACCAGTGGCGGCCATTTTGTTAGTATTTGATTGCACAGAACAGTTATGGCACCCTTCTGTGTTACGCTCAATCTCCATGGGTCTGGCAGACATATAGCTACTGTAGACAAGACCAAAAGAAGAGTGGAATTAGTGAAGCGAGGGAAGGAGTGGTAGAACAGGAGGATGGGGTGAAAGAGTGATGGAGTCAAAAGCAGTTGGGATTAATGGGGGATTAAGAGAAACTAATGAAGGTAGAAGGAATAACAAGGGGATGAGGAGGAGGAAAGTGGATGTAGTGGTAGAGAACGGAGGTATATGTGTATGGTCTTTCTCTGTCTCTAACTCTCTCTATCTCCTTCAGCTCTCCTCTGAATCTGTGTGATTGGCAGGGATGTTAAGTGACGTTTGACACCTGAGAGTGAGATGCGTGAGATAGAAGGAGAGAGAGATGGACGAAAGATGGGTGAGGTAATGAATTGAAGTCGTCGGCAAGATTAAAATGACTGTTAATTTCTCCTGGGAGATAGGAGCCCCCAGCAGCATGAATCACACTGCCATAGGAAGGAAGGAAGGAAGGAAGGAAGGAAGGAAGGGCTATGGGTAAACGTTGGGATGGGAAAACACTATGGGGTAAGGCGAGAGGAACGGGAGGATGGAGGGATAGAGGGAGGAAAAGAAAAGGGGAATGAATGGATGGATGGTGATAGAGATGGAATAGGGAGAGAGGTTGGGAGGATGAGGGGAGAGGGAGATGGGAGGTGTGCCTCTAAAAGAACACTGAGTGGTCCTCAGAAATGAGAAAAGAGGAGGAGAGGGGGGAAAGAGGGGGGGAGTGGGAAGGAGATAAGTAGGCAGCAGGCCTCGTTAGCAGTGAAGCGTGCAGTGTGATTATGAAATCTACAGTAATAGTCTTGATTGTTCAGTTCCATCTGTCTGAATGGGCTTTTTGTTTCTCATGCCCCATGACAACATAAAAGTAGACATCCCAGCAGTCCACTAAGCAGCAGCTCTCACAGAGCAGGAAGCACCGCATCTTACCCAACACAACAGTAACATTTAAATACACAGGAAGATAACTAAGCAGAAAGGATGTTGGATTACTGCAGCTCTCCATTGCACCATGTAGATTGACTGTTTACTTTAGATCCACATTCATGATTGCTGCCATATCCTGGACATCATAAAAAGAGAGGTTTAGTGAGGAAGAAATGGAAGTATTATGATTAATACATGGATGTGTGTATTTCAGTTATGAGACAGAAGATGTCACCTAAACATGTTTTTTAGGCCAGAGTAGGATGCAGGTTCAACTTTGATACCATGCAGCTGTGTGTTCATCACACTCTTTCCTGTACAGAGACCAAGAACACACACACACACACACACAAAGTTGACCAATGACCTGTGTGTGTTCCAGGCTAAGTCAGTGTGACCCTAAGACTTCCTGCCCACCATGACTCACAGGAAGCTGTCATCACTTATTTTTGTCCATGGCAGCTGACCCTGATAAAGAGGGTTCTGTGGGGTCAAAGCTGAAGAGGTTACCGTAGGTCCAAATGGCTAAATGGCAGGTCACAGGGCGGTTGGTGTTCTTTGGTCACAGTCAGCCTGCTTATCTAGTGTGTCATTGTCATCATGGTGATTATGTGTGGTCATGGTGAGTTTGGGGTGTGGGGTGTGGGATTGAGTCACAGTGGAAAGTTTCTCCACTCCCCCCCTCTCTTTCCCTCCTCTCCTCTCACCACTCCTCTCCTCCTGTCCCCTTCCCTGCCTCCAGCCTTGCAGCCATTGACAGCAACTAAATTACCTCCTGCTGGCACTCAAATTACACAGGGCAGGGAGAGGGGGAAAGTGGGAGAGTGCGGGAGAGAGAGGGGATGAGAAAGTGAAGAGTCTCCACGGTCACATTCTTCCACTCTCTCTACACCTGATAATTAGGTAGAGTCCGTTCTCCCCTCCCTCCCACTGGGCCTATATGCTATGGCACAAAAGCTCTGGATTTTTGGAGTCCCTCTTGTAATTTATTTCCTTGATTTGGCGACGATAATCGTAATAATTGTGCTGGAGGTGCCGTATTCAAATTAACTGCCATTCCTCCTTCCTCTTGGCACTATCGGCCAACCATCACCTCCGAAAGTGACGCCGCACCTCCTCTCCCGCTCTCATCTCCTCTCCATGCCTCACTCTCTCAATCTCTCCCTCCCTCCGTCGCTCCCTCCCTCCTGGCAGGAACACAAAGGCCATTGAAGCAGGTCCTCCTGATATGTTTCCTTGTTGAGCTTATTCAAATCAGCTGTTTGAAAACTAACCTTGTTTGCATTGTAATGTTGGGACGCGGCTGTTGACAATTTACTGATAGAGCCCTTGTAAGAGGGCCGGGTGGTGTGCCTGCTGCCTGTGAATATGAAATGAATTCCATTACTCCCTGTCTGTATTCACATCACAGTGGAAACATGATAGTTTACACGAGTGTCTTTGAAAGCGACTCTAACTAAATAAATTAGATTTTGAAAGGGTGTGTTTGTCAGATTGGCCCCCTCGTCTCGCCAGGTGCTGTCAATGATAAAGCAGCCAGTTTATTGTACATAATAGGATGCAGTGATCCTTAAATATACATGAATTATATTAAGCGTCGCTCGACAGGACGGGAGGCACAAAAGGCAACGCTTGCGGAGAGGGAACCACACACATCCATCAGTATGCTAAAGAGATGTGCGTGCACTGAAGAGGCCATTGCACTGTCACTCTTACTTTGCACCTTTTAGGAACAAAGACAATAAAATGTTGCTGCAGCACAAACCACCTGGGGGATAACTGTCACAGCTGAGACACCCCTCTAAGAGAGTGGAGACACAGATTGTGGTGTGTTTGCCTGTGTGTGTGTGTCTTGTAGAGTGTTTTATGAAGACAGTCCCCCCCTATTTTAGCTTTGAAGTACCAGCTGCACTGCACCTGTCAACTGAGGTGTGTTTCTGTGTTGGTTGGAAGCAGAGCAAAAATATGCATGTCCATTGTAACAGATGGACAGTACTGCATTAAGTACAACTGTTTTCTATTTGGCATGTTTTCCAATATGACTAGTAAATTCTGTCTCCAAGCTGTTAGGCTCTGGCTGTGTATCCTCTCCTGTTCTCTCGCGTGTTCTCTGGCCCAGCTGAGCTCTTAATTACATGATGGAGCTCGTTATGTGCTTAATTAGAGAGGTTCAGCACAGGGCAGAGACAAGGAGGGAGGAGAGAGAGAGAGAGAGAAGAGGTGGCTAAGACCAGTAACACAGGGTTCATGGTAGCAGATCAACAGCCCAACATGAACTCCTCACCCCCCACATCAACCCAGGCTCTCTCTGGTCCTGCCCCTGTTAGTGGGTGTCAACACAAGGCCTGCATTAAGGATGCTTTCAAACTGATTGAACACTCCACAGTGCAAACAGAGGGTTTTCTTAGTTGCAGGTTTAATTGTGGTAATATTCAAATATCAATAAAATAATTTGACACAATTGGTAATTACATGACACTACATAATAATATTGTATTCAAAATGATCAGTTTGTCATGTAGTGCTAAAGTAAATGCCAGGTGAATAGTGGACTATGACATAGTGCTATATAAGTAACAGCACAACCCTGAGGAAAAAAAAAGTTGACGTGTGTAACTCCGAGAAAGAGAGCAATGTTTTTGTTGTACATTTTTAAGAGTATACTTTTGGGTCAGTTAACGATAGAGATCAATTGATTTAAATTTCTCAGATTTTTGCCTCTGGTAAGGAGATAAATATTTATGAAGGCAAAAAGTCCCCTGCCTCTCCTCCTTGTGTCAGACACTCCACATGATCAAAGCCATTGCCAAAAAACACAGGACACACTAAAAAACATCAAGGCTTTGTTGTTCCATAGCATGCACATAGCACATCGCACAGCACACACTCCCCTCCTATCCCCTTCCCATCCCTATCCCCTCAAATAACAGCTCGAGACAGCGATAGGTTTGGGACCGGTGCACTGTCGCTTTAAGATAAAATGTTCTATCTTCTACATCATAATTATCTCCTTAAGGTAGAAATATTAGCATATCCACCAATCTTATTATCTGAGAAATTGGCTCATTAAGTCAGCAGGCTCCCCTTGTGCCCACCTTGCTCTCCGTTGTCCACATTTCATCAGTGTGCTGTGGGGCATTGTGACAGACAGACGACAAACAGGACCCTCCCATAAAACAGCCTCCACTGGGAGGAGAGGCCGAGGGGGCATCTCAATAGGACACATGAAGGAAAAGAGAAGAGGGGCGGAAACATGTTTAGACTATTGAGATGTACCCCAGGAGACATATCCTTCTGGCAGTGGGCACCAACCTTTTCTGAGTTAAGATCACTTTGAGTTCAGATGCAAGCCGGGATCTACTGCTCAGATTGTTATAAACATGACTTAAAAAACATAAGCCTATGCAACATTAACCAATCAGGGGAGGGAGGGAGCAGCGGTGAACCGCTAATAATAATGAATGCCTATGGAACACTTTCCTATAGTCATTCATTGCATCTGCAGTGCTGGTTGTAGCATGAGTGGAAGTAGGGAGAACGTGTATTTTATGGCTTCTAACATTTTGAATAAAGTGTTGACAGTGCTAAATAACAACTTAGGCCTAAACATACATAAAAACAGCAGCTCTTTGCTGTATTCGTTGAATCTCTCTCTAGTCATGGTTTTAAGAGATTTGAAATCTCACAGTATCAACTTTGCTGTGCATTCAATGCTTTTTTTTACAGTCTGTTGCTCGAGGAAACTGTGCAGACACAGTGATCGGAGCTATCTGATTGGCCAGCGGTAAGCCTATAGGTGCACTTGATTTGCTCTCTGGGCCTGCTGGGGAGGCAGAGTTCTACCTTCAGACACATTAATTGTTTTAAAATGGGAACACTTTGCCTTCCCAGCGCTAGAGTTGCAGAATAAAGTGCACCTACCGCCAACAGCGGGAATGGAATTAACATATTTTTTTAAATGCAAGGCTTTAACATTGGGTTTTTAACAGAAATGTTTGGTGATTGACTAGGAATGCCTTGGAGCGATCGACCACAACTCTATGGGGACTAGGAGAGACTAAGCCAGAACAAAGGTGCATCTCAATAGGGTAGATGGAGAGGAGACAAGGGAAGGAAACATGTTTAGACAACATCAGAACAGCCTTATACAGTGAGACCAAGGTATGTGTATTCAAGGATGAGTGTATGTATGCTAAATGTGCCTATATGTACAATAGGCCTACAAGGTCTCCTGCTCAGCCAATACACCATATCTTTACATTGGGAGGCCTGGCCTATGAGTGGGAACCACAGAACCACTAAGATCTGCCCAGAAACAGTGTTCAAATACCCATTTAGGGTTTACAGAGAAAAGTATACATTTGCTTAGTAATCAGAAAGAGGGTGCCCACAAACTACATTTCTCTGCTATTAGATATTAATGAGATGCCTTAGAATATTCCAGGCCCATTATCTGCACAATATAATCCCCAAAATGAAACCTGACTGGTTAGTCCTAATGAAATCATCCCTTTTAATCCTGGAAATGGTCTTTATTAATCTCACGGCTTTACTGAACAATGGGACACTACGGAGACACAGCGCTATGGACTGCAAGGCCTGAGGGAGAAAAAGAGAGAGAGGAGGACAGGAAGGAAGGGAGGGCAGAGAGAGAGTGAGATACCAGAGAAGTGTGAAAGAATGGATGGAAGGCAGACAGCGGGTGGAAATGGATGAAAAGAAGGCGAAAGAGAGAGACAGATGGAGAAAAAGAATGATAGCGAATATATATCTGTTAAACAATAGTTTAGCTCTTTCTCGTGTGCAGCAGTGTGGGTGTATAATTCAGTGGTTAATTAGAAGCCTGGCTAGCCTAAATTAATTCAGCCCCTTTTTCTACTGTTATACAGGACCTCAAGCTGGGCGCTCTAATGCTCTGCTTAGGAGTCACAGGGAAAAAATGACATGTCTTTCATTCATCTCCAAGATTCATTAACAAAGCAAAGAAAGGTAATACACATGAAGGAAAATTTCACCATGAATCTATATATATATTATTATATACATACTATTAAGCAGATCAGTTTACAATATCTTATTATGGAATTTCATATCACCAATTCAATGCAGTAAAGCTGTTATCAAATCATCATATAGCAAATGTATTTCTTAGAATCTTGAATACAAAATGGCAGCTTGGCTGTGAGTGGCTGTCTTCACTTTATAATGACACATTTCTTATGGTCAAATGTTTTACCTGGGAGGTATGTTTGGGAGAAGAATTTTGCTTATTAAAAATAAACGGTATTAGGAATCGCATACATTTGTGCCTGCATGAGTGTGTCCGCACACCTGGGTGTAGGTACGCGTGTGTGTGTGTTGGCGGTCATGTAAGGGGCAGGTGGGTCGAGTCCCGATCTGCTTAACAGCCAATTTACAAAGGTCAGGTGAGAGAGATCAAACCACTGGGTAAATCACACCTCACACTCATAAATGAGAAACAATCATTCAGGAAAGGTCATACAGCCAGAACTGAAGATTATAATAATAGAGTAGGCCTTCTCCTCCTCTCTCACTCCCTTGCTCCATCGCTCTCTCCCTATCTCTACAGGGGGTACAACACCTTTCTCAATAGTTCTCCAGACTGCTGGGAGTCAAGACCTCTGTATTTAAATCAGAGGTAAGGAAAGACACACATTTTAACTACAACCAGTATGTAGAACTTACATCCCAGGGGTGTTCTCTCCTGTACAAGAGATATGGTTATTACATGGCCAACCAATTTAAATATTGCACACAACCAAAAGGGCAAAAGCAAATGATCTTTGTAGATTTGATCTATAAATGTACCACACATACCCAGTGTGTCCCACCTCCTATCTCTGATTGTCCTTCACACTGACCCTCAATTCATTTGAATTAAGCTGCTTGTGGCTGTACGAGTACAACATTACTAATGAGTTGATCACAGGGTTAAAATAACATCCATCATAAAATGACATTCTACAAACACATATCAGCAGGGCAAGGAGTTTTTTCTGACCAGGAAAACCACAGGGCCCTGAGTCACATGGTAAGGTAAAACTCCTGGCCCTAACCATTACAGATGGTTAGGGCCTATCATCACTTCCTCTTCTCTCTCTTTCTTTCTGTGTCATAGTTAAGTGAAACGCTTTGAAAATGTTTTACAGTGCAACAACAGGGGGCAGTATTGGGTCACAATGCAGACCAGAGAAGCTCTCTCTCGCTCTCGCTCTCTCTCTCTCTCTCAATTCAATTCAATTCAAAGGGCTTTATTGGCATGGGAAACATATGTTTACATTGCCAAAGCCAATGAAATAGATAATAAACAAAGTGAAATAAACAATAAAAAATGAACAGTTAACATTACACTCACAAGTTCCAAAGGAATACACACATTTCAAATGTCATATTATGGCTTAGTACAGTGTTATAATGATCTCGCTCTCTCTCGGGTCCAGTCTCTCCACCTCTCAAGATTAATTACACTTTTTCAATTAATGTCTTAACGAGAACTGGTGGAGCCGCACTAATAACACTGTTATATCGCAGTATGGAGGGAGAGATTGAGGGAGAGTCAGAGAGAGATAGGGATGGAGAGCAGAAACAGAAAGGTAGATGGGAGATAACACAGGGTTATGGAGTATCATCTCAGCTCTAACTGTGGCTGCAAGAGAAAGACACACAGAACACACACACACAGTGCCAAAAGAGCATTTAATGTGTCTGATAACACACCCTTTCTCTATATACATACACATCGAAAACACATACATACTGTACATCGACAGAAAACAGCCACCCTGTGACATTTTGACTTCGCTATAGTGACATCCCTAGTCCGACACACAGTCTTTCCCATAATTATTCGGGTTACCACAGTAATGAGCTCTACTGGCACGCACCAGGGAACCTGTCACACTCACACTCTCTCTCTCACACTCTCACACACACACTCTCTCTCTCTCTCACACACACACACACACGGCTGGCACACTAGGAGATCTGTCATATGTAAATTATGCTGCTGATGTGTCACATGACAAGCCTTAAGGTCATTAATTGGTCAGCAATCGGAGGTTGGTGTGTCAGATATTGGAGGGACAATTTGCATAAGGCAGCGGAGCACTTAAGATCCTTTTAAGCAGTCTTTACAATGAGAAATCTTTCCATAGGCTCGCTCTCTCCCTTCCTCTATCTCTGTCTCTCTCTCCCTTCCTCCAACTCCCTCTGTCTCTTTCCCTTCGTCTATCTATCTCTGTCTCTCTCTCCCTTCCTCTATCTCTGTGTCTTTCCCTTCCTCTATCTCTCTATCTCTGTCTCTTTCCCTTCCTCTATCTCTGTCTCTCTCTCTCCCTTCCTCTATCTCTCTCTTCCTCTATCTGTCTCTTTCCCTTCCTCTATCTCTGTCTCTCTCTCTCCCTTCCTCTATCTCTCTCTTCCTCTCTCAATTTAATGCAATTCAAAGGGCTTTATTGGCATAATAAAAATGTTAACATTGCCAAAGCAAGTGAAATAGATAATAAACAAAGGTGAAATAAACAATCAGAAATTAACAGTAAACATGACACTTTTTGGTAATATATACATGTAAACAGGGCTGTAAGGTGACTGGTAGCAGGACTACTGGTAATATAACTACTGGTAATATATACAGTACCAGTCAAAAGTTTGGACACACCTACTCATTCCAGGGTTTTTCTTAATTTTTTACTATTTTCTACATGTAGAATAGTGAAGACATCTACAATGTAGAAAATAGTCAAAATAAAGAAAAACCCTGGAATGAGTAGGTGTGTCCAAACTTCTGACTGGTACTGTATATATTTCTTTACTTTTATTTTAATATTTATTCTTACATTCTTATTGATTCTATGGTGTTTTCTTGAGATTCTCGTAGAAACAAGACAATTCTTCCCAAGTGCTTTACCCCCCTCATGTTCAATTAAAGTGGAACTGACAGCGTTTTAGCAACATGAAATCTTCTTAAAATATGTCCATATAAACCCCTAGGAAGAATATGGTGCCTTTTTTGATTTGTTTTACATTTTCTGACAAGCGAGCACTTAGATATGGTCATTTTCTCATTTTCGAACTTTCATAGAATGTTTGGGAATGACGTATAGTAAGGCATTTGTAAAACATTATATATCAATATAGAGTGGGAAAGCTGCCATGCTTTTGGGCAATTAATAGAAACTGGAGTAACTAAAAACCTAGTAAAGACTTCTCAGTCTTGTCCAGGAATTTACACAGACCGGTGCGCCATAGCCAATCAGAAATACAATAGACACATCATTCACGTTGAACTGGACTGTGTGTTTACAGGCAGTCCCAGCTGCGTGACTTTAGACTTTAGAAAGCATTCGCCAAAACCACAAAATACACTTGAATGGATTTCTGCAAGTATGTAAATACCACGGGAGTCCCTCAGTTGCCTATGCACATCAACAAGATGAACAACTAATGCTAGCTAGAGCAAGATGAGAAAACCTCTAACTAGGGAGCAGTAGATAAACCCTCTCCTTTTCAGCTTGTAGTTGATCGTCAAAATTGCACTGATAAATGATGGGGAATAGTAGCCTGCTCGTCCTTCTGCAGCTTGCCTGCTAATGCATCCTTTTTCCAACCCACGTTTTGTCAACTGATTGGAAACTTGCCGGCCTGCCCGTCCTTTGGATCGATCCCAAATACATTTGATTGACAACATAGATATTCTATCTGGATAACCGTAGTTCAAGTTCAGCATAGCTAGCTAGCAAAGGGAATCACATTTCTTGCTATTTAACCAAATGAAACCTGCATCTCTAGCTGTGCATCTCTAGCTGTAGCCACCGAAAAACGATATGTGGAAAAAGTCATCCACTCACCCAAATACATTACATTCTCCCAGCAGCTAGCTAGCTAACACTAGGCTCCGTGTTTTTAGCTTGCTATATACATAGATACGCTAGCCTATTAGCCAAATTGTGACTGATTTGTGATCATTGCACTTGCTACTTTGATTGTATTGACATTCACAGCTTTTGTTACGATCATCCGTTTTCGTACAAAATATTGAGTTATTGAAACTAAAACAGTGCATCCTGAATGGCTGGAGGCAGCCAACAATGTACCAGGCCAGCTGTGATTTACAACCTGATAGCAATATTTGTTGCACTAGCAAAGCATCCATTTATTCTGCAGTAATGCCTTACTCTACGTCATTGAGTTTGGAATTTTTCAAATATAACCTATTTTTAAAACCTCTTATGAAGTTGGTTTTGTAGCATAAACTTAAACTTAATATTTGATATTTTTGACTGATATGGGTGCGTTTGTAAATTCTACTTCTTGTACTTCGATTTCAGAGCACTCTCGTCTGAGGGTGCCAGAGCGCAGAATAACTGATGAATTTACAAACGCTCAACATTTGTTGAATATGGCCGGTGTCAGTAAACGTCGGCAAAGAAGCGTAATGAAATGGTCGCCAGCAGTACAGTTACAGTCTCCAACGATATGGATAACATGAAAACAGCCTAACCAGATCTGCTAGGACTAGTAAAATGGTCAGAGTGAGGTGTTCTCTCATTTGTGTCTGGAAGTATTCAGCAAGCTAGCCAATGTTAGCCAGTTAGCTGGGTGCTTGACCGCCGTTATGAGGTCAGAACGCTCGGATCAACCCTACTCCTCGGCCAGAGCGTCCAGTGTGCGGTCTGAACGCTCCGAGAGCGAAACGCTCTGAATTTATGAAACGGACAATCTGACAACGCTCTGAATTTATAAAACGGACAATCTGACAACGCTCTGAATTTATGAAACTGACAATCTGACAACGCTCTGAATTTTGCGGTCGACCAGAACGCACTCTGAGCGCTGTCTGGCATTCCAGAGTGAATTTACGAACACACCCTATGATTGTCTGTTTGTGTACCCCCTTTCTGTCGACATCCTTTTGAAAAACATCTGTTCTTCGTGGAGAGAGCGAGAGAGAGCAGCACAATTTGTGACCTGTTGCAATAAGAAAAGGGCAACCAGTGAAGAACAAACCCCGTTGTAAATACAACCAATATTCATGTTTATTCATTCTCCCTTTTGTACTTTCACTATTTGCACATTGTCACAACACTGTATATATACATAATATGACATTTGAAATGTCTTTATTATTTTCACTTTTGTTTATTATCTACTTAATTTCCTTTGCAATGTTAATGGATGAATGAATGAATGAATGAATGAATGGATGGAGGGGTGGATGGAGGGAGGGAGGGAGGGAGGGAGGGAGGGAGGGAGGGAGGGAGGGAGGGAGGGAGAAAGAGAGAGACCTGAACATGATTCTAATTCTCACTATCAGACCAAACCAATACATTTTATTTGACACTTTTAACGACAATATTAATTAACATTGTGTTCATTTAGACTCTAACAGACTATACACACACTCTTCACACTGGAGTGGAAGAAAATAATACTAAGAATGAGCCATCACTTATCTTATCTGTTGATACCCCTTTCCCTTTCTCCTTCCCTCTGACACACAGCAGACCAGACAGAACTCTCTCTTTTCTTCTCTTTCGTTTCCTCTCTCTCTCCGTCTCATTGCCCCATAACCACAGAGCCGAGTTCAAGCCACCATTAAAGCGTTAAAAATTTCAATACAGAAATCTAACACACTTTTTAATTAAAAAGGATCCTAATAATCCACATCTTATTATAGTGTGCAGATTCATCGGTCAATTTAATAAGAGTGAGGCTTTTGGATGTAATATCTCTGCTAGCAGGTTTCCTTCATAACTGAGAGGCTTGCTTAATTACACTCTGGGCTAATGACGGGGAATATTCAGGGCCTCTCCATGTTTTGATAAATGGCTTTCCACTAAGATTTATTCCTAATTATCTCATTTGTCTTTCTCCATTACTTTTTATAGCTTAAATTTATGAAGTCATTAAAACGTTAGTGGGCCTGATAATGATTAGGAGAAGGAATTGTATGAAAGTGAATTATATGAAAATTATTATGGCTAAAGGAGTGTTTAAAATGGGGCAGAGGAGGAAGTGTGTGCGCATGTGTAGGTGTGTGTGCGTGTGCGTGTGCGTGTGCGTGTGTGTGTGTGTGTGTGTGTGTGTGTGTGTGTAGGAAGTACAGTGGGCTTTGTTATAAGGTGCAGGCTGCCTCCTCGGCTGGCTGACGCTCCCACCTTACGCCAGCGGAAATAACCATGATTAAAACATCTTTGTCACCCTCCTCTAGCCCTGTCTACCTATCTCTCCCTCCTCTCTCCCTCTTTCTCTTTCCTCTAGCCGTCTATCTC
The DNA here is from genome assembly GCF_029448725.1 of Salvelinus fontinalis. Lineage (NCBI taxonomy): Eukaryota > Metazoa > Chordata > Actinopteri > Salmoniformes > Salmonidae > Salvelinus > Salvelinus fontinalis. The sequence goes on from NC_074682.1 coordinate 24,767,167, forward strand.
TCTCTTCTGCTTTCTTTAATACTGCCTCCATTTTATCCCTCTTCTCCTTTCTTTAATTCTCTCTCTTTTAATTCCTCCCCCTTCTCCCCTATTCTCTCTCCACACTCCCCACTGTCTCTGCTCTCTTTATCCTCTGTGCTCATCTCTCCCTCCTCACCCTTCTCTTCCCCTCTCTCCTTTCTTCTCCCTGTCTCTCCAGTCTCCCCAATCCCCCTCCCTCATGGTTATGTTCTCTCTATCCTACTACTCATCTCTATCACTCCCTGTCTGGCATTGCTGCTGACGGAAGTAATGCTCTCACCTCTCTTCCAGAGAACCGAGGATCTCGATCTCTCACTCTCACTCTCACTCTCACTCTCACTCACACTCACACTCACACTCACACACACACACACACACACACACACACACACACACACACACACACACACACAGAACAGGGCTATTTTTACCCAGACCCTTTTGTACCACCGTCTGCGTTTGTTTAATTTCATTGGTCTTTGAAGATATAATGAAACACATAAATACAGACCCTTACATCTGTGTTCGGATTGTAGAATATTATTCTGACATTTTTACAGGGTGAGACAAGCTTGCAGGGTAATCTTTTAAATGAAGCCTTTTAGTCCAGAAACATAAAGGGCCTTGCCATATTCCCCCCCCCCCCCCCCCCACACACACACACACACTCACACGCCTCACAGTCTAGCATCCATTTCAAGCAGCCACCACCAGCCTGCTTTATCGCTTATCTAGTATAAATGTGCCTGTCCAGTTGTCATTCTAGCACCTTCGCTTTAAGCCATTTTGTCCTTTCAGAGCTTTTTAAGGATTTGAAATGTCATTGAGTCCTTGGTGCTTGTACTCCGTTCTACAGTGGTGGGCTGTTAAATATACTTGTCCACTCATCCTGCCCACAACCATTAGTCTATCAGGGCCATATGAGCCAGCCAGGGTTGGGGCCAACTTCATTGCAATTTAAAATATAATTGCCTATTGAAAATAAAATACACTTTTCATTTCATGAAGTGGAATTTTTATTAATGTCTTGAATTGACTGCATTGAAATAAAATGAAATGAACTTGACCCTAGCATAGGTGCACATCATAGACCAGAAGAAGGTCTTAACCTGAAAGGCTCCATTATGTTGTTATAGAAAGAGAATGGGTAGTAGATCCAAAATAGTCAAGACCTTAGCCCAGACAGTGGGTTGATGGTTGAGTTTTGGGTCTCTCCCTATCTCTCCCACCCTTTCTCTACCCCTCTCTCTATCTCTCTCTCTATCCCACTCTCCCTCTCGCCTCTCTCTCTCCTTCCCGTCTAGTCTTCCCTTGCTCTCTCTGCGAGCCAGATCATAGGAGGCTGTGTAAGCCTGTGGTTAATTAATTATTTGATTATTTAATCAGCCCAGATGAAGAGCATCTTTAACACCAGTGGTAATTAGGAAACATCTGGGGCAGTGAGCGGGCAAGCCACAGAGAGAGATAGAGAGAGGGAGATGTAGAGAGAGGGATATAGAGAGAGATGGAATATCAACACAGAGGCTGGCAATATTCACTGTTCTCTCTCTCGCCAGCTGTCACTGCCTTTCCGTCGTCTATCCCCCCATTAACCCTCTCTTACCATCCATCTCTATTCCTCCATCCATCCCTCCCACTTTCTCTTTATCCTCTCTATCTTTTTCTCTCTCATTCTGTACTCTGTAGTGTAATGCCAGTGTAGCCCATCAGGGGAAGAAGTGTGTATAGTAGGTTGGTTTCAGTGTAGGAACTAACAGACAACCTCCTACATTGTTCCAATAACACAAGCACTGTATACACTACCAATATACTGTGTACTCTGCAAGGATATCCATACAATACTAACCAGTTTTAATGGACGATAAAGTATTCTATTCTATTCTAATATGACCTGATTGAATTCAGCGCTTTTCTTTTCTCTGTCATCAAACCAGTGGAGCCCTATGTTCTGTTCCTCTCTTATCATTGACACATGAACAGCACCTGAAGGTCAGAACACTGACCGCTATGACAACTCCTTCTTAGAGAGAAAAACGATAAAGGGAGAGAGTGGGGGAGGGGGAAGAGAGAATGGAGGAGAGAGAGAAGGGGGTATAGAGAGTATTTGTAGAACTCCTCTCTGATTAAGACCACTCCAGTCCAGTGGCGATCCTTCTCAACCACCGCACAATGAACCAAGGGATGAGGGGAAGACAGGTGGAAGGGATGAGGGGAAGAGAGGAGGTGGAAGGGAAGAGGGGAAGAGAGGAGATGGAAGGGATGGAGGGAAGAGAGGAGGTGGAAGGGATGGAGGGAAGAGAGGAGGTGGAAGGGATGGAGGGAAGAGAGGAGGTGGAAGAGAGGAGGTGGAAGGGATGAGGGGAAGAGAGGAGGTGGAAGGGATGGAGGGAAGAGAGGAGGTGGAAGGGATGGAGGGGAAGAGAGGAGGTGGAAGGGATGGAGGGGAAGAGAGGAGGTGGAAGGGATGGAGGGAAGAGAGGAGGTGGAAGGGATGGAGGGAAGAGAGGAGGTGGAAGGGAAGGAGGGAGAGAGTCCCTTTAATTGCATATCATCCTGAGCAGCTCTGTGTGTCGTGCTGGCAGCAGCATTGCAGGGTTGCACACGTCATGCATAAAATTAACAGGAGAGTGGGTGAGTGGGGGGGGCACATAATTGGGCCTTCTCCCTCTCTCCAGTCACGCTATCCTACAATGTGTGTCTCCTACAATGGGTGTGTCCTACAGCTTGTGTGTGTCTCTTTCAGTGTGTGTATGTCTCCTTCAGTGTGTTTGTGTGTCTCCTTCATTGGAGTGTGTGTCTCCTACAGAGTGTCTAAGGTCACTGGTCCTGATTTTAGTCCAACACTAAAAACACATATTCCATGTTCATACACTCATTTTTGGCCCATATTTGTATATCTCCAGCATGTGATTGTACATACACTGAACAAGAAGATAAACGCAACAATCAACATTTTCAAAGATTCAAAGGTACTTAAATATTTTGTCTTTCCCATTCACCCTCAATGGCAGACATACACAATCCATGTCTCAATTGTCTCAAGGCTTCAACATTTTTCTTAACCTGTCTCCTCCATTTCATCTACACTGATTGAAGTGGATTTAACAGGTGACATCAATAAGAGATCATAGCTTTCACCTGGATTCACCTGGTCAGTCTGTGTTATGGAAAGAGCAGATGTTCCTAATGTTTTGTACACTCAGTGTATTTGTTTTTATTTATTTAACTAGGCAAGTCAGTTAAGTCTTATTTACAATGACGGCCTACCAAAAGGCAAAAGGCCTCCTGTGGGGACGGGGGCCTGGATTAAAAAAATTAAAACAACATAAATATAGGACAAAACACACATCACAACAAGAGAGATACAACAATACATAAAGAGAGACCTAAGACAACAACATAACAAGGCAGCAACACATGACAACAACATGGTAGCAACACAACATGACAACAACATGGTAGCAACACAACATGACAACAACATGGTAGCAACACAACATGACAACAACATGGTAGCAGAAGAACATGACAACAACATGGTAGCAACACAACATGACAACAACATGGTAGCAACACAACATGACAACAACATGGTAGCAACACAACATGACAACAACATGGTAGGAACACAACATGACACCAACATGGTAGCAGCAGAACATGACAACAACATGGTAGCAACACAACATGACAACAACATGGTAGCAACACAACATGACAACAGCATGGTAGCAACACAACATGACAACAACATGGTAGCAACACAACATGACAACAACATGGTAGCAACACAACATGACAACAACATGGTAGCAACACAACATGACAACAACATGGTAGCAACACAACATGACAACAACATGGTAGCAACACAACATGACAACAACATGGTAGCAACACAACATGACAACAGCATGGTAGCAACACAACATGACAACAACATGGTAGCAACACAACATGACAACAACATGGTAGCAACACAACATGACAACAGCATGGTAGCAACACAACATGACAACAACATGGTAGCAACACAACATGACAACAACATGGTAGCAACACAACATGACAACAACATGGTAGCAACACAACATGACAACAACATGGTAGCAACACAACATGGTAGCAGCACAAAACATGGTACAAATATTATTGGGCACAGACAACAGCACAAAGGTCAAGAAGGTAGAGACAACAATACATCACACAAAGCAACCACAACTGTCAGTAAGAGTCTGTATATATCTGTGTTGGCAGTGTGTTCTCTCCATGATGTCTTCATATTGTGTCTGCATTTTGTTTCTTTGTTGTCAGTGTGTTGTGTCATTGTTGGCACTGTGTTGCCAGTGTGTTGTGTCAGTGTTGGCAGTGTGTTGTGTCTTTGTTGGCAGTGTGTTGTGTCAGTGTTGGCAGTGTGTTGTGTCTTTGTTGGCAGTGTGTTGCCAGTGTGTTGTGTCAGTGTTGGCAGTGTGTTGTGTCTTTGTTGGCAGTGTGTTGTGTCAGTGTTGCCTGTATGTTGTGTCTTTGTTGGCAGTGTGTTGTGTCTTTGTTGGCAGTGTGTTGTGTCTTTGTTGGCAGTGTGTTGTGTCTTTGTTGGCAGTGTGTTGTGTCAGTGTTGCCTGTATGTTGTGTCTTTGTTGGCAGTGTGTTGTGTCAGTGTTGCCTGTATGTTGTGTCTTTGTTGGCAGTGTGTTGTGTCTTTGTTGGCAGTGTGTTGTGTCTTTGTTGGCAGTGTGTTGTGTCTTTGTTGGCAGTGTGTTGTGTCAGTGTTGCCTGTATGTTGTGTCTTTGTTGGCAGTGTGTTGTGTCTTTGTTGGCAGTGTGTTGTGTCTTTGTTGGCAGTGTGTTGCCAGTGTGTTGTGTCTTTGTTGGCAGTGTGTTGCCAGTGAGTTGTGTCTTTGTTGCCAGTGTGTTGTGTCTTTGTTGCCAGTGTGTTGTGTCTTTGTTGCCAGTGTGTTGTGTCTTTGTTGCCAGTGTGTTGCCAGTGTGTTGTGTCTTTGTTGCCAGTGTTGTATTAGTGTTACCAGTGTGTTGTGTCAGTGTTGCCAGTGTGTTGTGTCAGTGTTGCCAGTGTGTTGTGTCAGTGTTGCCAGTGTGTTGTATTAGTGTTGCCAGTGTGTTGTATTAGTGTTGCCAGTGTGTTGTGTCAGTGTTGCCAGTGTGTTGTATTAGTGTTGCCAGTGTGTTGTGTCTTTGTTGCCAGTGTGTTGTATTAGTGTTGCCAGTGAGTTGTATTAGTGTTGCCAGTGTGTTGTATTAGTGTTGCCAGTGTGTTGTGTCAGTGTTGCCAGTGTGTTGTATTGGTGTTGCCAGTGTGTTGTATTAGTGTTGCCAGTGTGTTGTGTCAGTGTTGCCAGTGTCTTGTGTCTTTGTTGCCAGTGTGTTGTCAGTGTTGCCAGTGTATTGTGTCAGTGTTGCCAGTGTGTTGTGTCAGTGTTGCCAGTGTGTTGTGTCAGTGTTGCCAGTGTGTTGTGTCTTTGTTGCCAGTGTGTTGTATTAGTGTTGCCAGTGTGTTGTGTCAATGTTGCCAGTGTGTTGTCAGTGTTGCCAGTGTGTTGTGTGAGTGTTGCCAGTGTGTTGCATTAGTGTTGCCAGTGTGTTGTGTCTTTGTTGCCACACACGCTCACACTTTAGCTGCCTGCTCTGTAATCAAGCAATGATGATGATCCTCTGTTCCGCTGTTTTGACTTCCTGTATCTGATTCATCCCTCTATCTCTCTGAAAACAAACACACACATGCACGCACAACCTACTCTGGGCCACTACTCTGTCATTTACCCCCTTTCATATCTGAGCATGGTTATTTTGGGCTCCCGAGTGGTACAGCGGTCTAAGGCACTGCATCTCAGTGCTAGAGGCGTCACTACAGACACCCTGGTTCAAATCCAGGCTGTATCACAACCGGCCGTGATTGGGAGTCCCATAGGGCGACACACAATTGGCCCAGAAGCGTCTGGGTTTGGCTTGTGTAGGCCGTCATTGTAAATAAGAATTTGTTCTTAAACTGACTTGCATAGTTAAATAAAGGTTATATAAAAATATATATATTTCAAAATCCCTCACCTATTTCAGAGAGTTCACTTTCTCTCTCATCTACACACTACCATCCATCTGCACACTATCCACTCCCCTACACACTACACTCCCCCCTACACACTACACTCCCCCCTACAAACTACACTCCCCCTACACACTACACTCCCTCTACACACTACACTCCCCCCTACACACTACTCTGTCCCCTACACACTACTCTGTCCCCTACACACTACTCTGTCCCCTACACACTACACTCCCCCCTACAAACTACACTCCCCCTACACACTACACTCCCCCCTACACACTACACTACCCCTACACACTGCTCTACACACTACACTCCCCTACACACTACACTGTCCCCTACACACTACTCTGTCCCCTACACACTACTCTGTCCCCTACACACTCCCCTACACACTACTCTGTCCCCTACACACTACTCTGTCCCCTACACACTCCCCTACACACAACACTCCACCCTATACACTACAATCCCCGTACACACTACACTCCCCCTACACACTCCCCTACACACTCCCCTACACACTACACTCCCCTACACACTACTCTGTCCCCTACACACTACACAACACTCCCCCTACCCACTACACTCCCCCTACACACTACACTCCCCCTACACACTACACTCCCCTACACACTACACTCCCCCACACACACTACACTCCCCCCTACACACTACACTCCCCGTACACACTACACTACCCTTACACAATCCCCTACACACTACACTCCCCCCTACACACTACACTCCCCGTACACACTACACTACCCTTACACACTCCCCTACACACTCCCCCTACACACTACACTCCCCCTACACACTCCCCTACACACTACTCTGTCCCCTACACACTACACTGCCCCTACAAACTCCCCTACACACAACACTCCACCCTACACACTACAATCTCCGTACACACTACACTCCCCCTACACACTCCCCTACACACTACACTCCCCGTACACACTACACTACCCTTACACACTCCCCTACACACTCCCCCTACACACTACACTCCCCCTACACACTCCCCTACACACTACTCTGTCCCCTACACACTACTCTGTCCCCTACACACTACACAACACTCCCCCTACCCACTACACTCCCCCTACACACTACACTCCCCCTACACACTACACTCCCCTACACACTACACTCCCCTACACACTACACTCCCCTACACACAACACTCCCCCCTACACACAACACTCCCCCCTACACACTACACCCCCCCTACACTCCCCCTACACACTACACTCCCCCTACACACCTCACTCCCCCTACACACTCCCCTACACACTACACTTCCCTACACACTACACTCCCCTACACACTACACTCCCCCTACACAATACACTACCCCTACACTCCCCCTAACACTTCCCTACACACAACACTCCCCCTACACTCCCCCTACACACTACACTCCCCCTACACACTCCTCTACACACTACACTCCCCTACACACAACACTCCCCCCTACACACTACACTCCCTGTACACACTACACTCCCCCTTACACACTACACTCCACCTACACACTACACTCCCCATACACACAATACTCCCCCTTACACACTACACTCACCCTTACACACTACACTCCCCCTACGCACAACACTCCCCCTACACACAACACTCCCCCTACACACAACACTCCCCCTTACACACTACACTCCCCCTTACACACACCACTCCCCCTACACACAACACTCCCCCTACACACTACACTCCCCCTACAAACTACACTCCCCCCTACACACTGCACTCCCCTACACACTCCCCCTACACACTACACTCCCCCCTACACACTCCCCTACACACTACACTACCCCTACACACTACACTACACACAACACTCCACCCTACACACTACAATCCCCGTACACACAACACTCCCCCTACACACTACACCCCCCCTACACTCCCCCTACACACTACACTCCCCCTACACATCTCACTCCCCCTACACACTCCCCTACACACTACACTTCCCTACACACTACACTCCCCTACACACTACACTCCCCCTACACAATACACTACCCCTACACTCCCCCTAACACTCCCCTACACAATACACTCCCCTACACACAACACTCCCCCTACACACTCCTCTACACACTACACTCCCCTACATACAACACTCCCCCCTACACACTCCCCTACACTACACTACCCCGATACACTCCCCTACGCAATGCACTCCCCTACCCACTACACTCCCCCCACACACTCCTCTACACACTACACCCCCCTACACACAACACTCCCCCCTACACACTACACTCACCCTTACACACTACATTCCCCCTACACACAACACTCCCCCTACACACAACACTCCCCCTTACACACTACACTCCCCCTTACACACACCACTCCCCCTACACACAACACTCCCCCTACACACTACACTCCCCCTACAAACTACACTCCCCCCTACACACTGCACTCCCCTACACACTCCCCCTACACACTACACTCCCCCCTACACACTCCCCTACACACTACACTACCCCTACACACTACACTACACACAACACTCCACCCTACACACTACAATCCCCGTACACACAACACTCCCCCTACACACTACACCCCCCCTACACTCCCCCTACACACTACACTCCCCCTACACATCTCACTCCCCCTACACACTCCCCTACACACTACACTTCCCTACACACTACACTCCCCTACACACTACACTCCCCCTACACAATACACTACCCCTACACTCCCACTAACACTCCCCTACACAATACACTCCCCTACACACAACACTCCCCCTACACACTCCTCTACACACTACACTCCCCTACATACAACACTCCCCCCTACACACTCCCCTACACTACACTACCCCGATACACTCCCCTACGCAATGCACTCCCCTACCCACTACACTCCCCCTACACACTCCTCTACACACTACACCCCCCTACACACAACACTCCCCCCTACACACTACACTCCCCCCTACACACTACACTCCCTGTACACACTACACTCCCCCTACACACAATACTCCCCCTTACACACTACACTCACCCTTACACACTACACTCCCCCTACGCACAACACTCCCCCTACACACAACACTCCCCCTACACACAACACTCCCCCTACACACAACACTCCCCTTACACACTACACTCCACCTACACACTACATTCCTCCTACACACTACACTCCCCCTTACACACAACACTCCCCTTACACACAACACTCCCCCTTACACACTACACTCCCCCTACACACTACATTCCTCCTACACACAACACTCCCCCTTACACACTACACTCCCCCTTACACACAACACTCCCCCTACACACAACACTCCCCCTTACACACTACACTCCCCCTTACACACACCACTCCCCCTACACACAACACTCCCCCTACACACTACACTCCCCCTACAAACTACACTCCCCCCTACACACTGCACTCCCCTACACACTCCCCCTACACACTACACTCCCCCTACACACTCCCCTACACACCACACTACCCCTACACACTACACTACACACAACACTCCACCCTACACACTACAATCCCCGTACACACAACACTCCCCCTACACACAACACTCCCCCTACACACAACACTCCCCCTTACACACTACACTCCCCCTTACACACACCACTCCCCCTACACACAACACTCCCCCTACACACTACACTCCCCCTACAAACTACACTCCCCCCTACACACTGCACTCCCCCTACACACTCCCCCTACACACTACACTCCCCCTACACACTCCCCTACACACTACACTACACACAACACTCCCCCTACACACAACACTCCCCCTACACACAACACTCCCCCTTACACACTACACTCCCCCTTACACACACCACTCCCCCTACACACAACACTCCCCCTACACACTACACTCCCCCTACAAACTACACTCCCCCCTACACACTGCACTCCCCTACACACTCCCCCTACACACTACACTCCCCCCTACACACTCCCCTACACACTACACTACCCCTACACACTACACTACACACAACACTCCACCCTACACACTACAATCCCCGTACACACAACACTCCCCCTACACACTACACCCCCCCTACACTCAACCTACACACTACACTCCCCCTACACATCTCACTCCCCCTACACACTCCCCTACACACTACACTTCCCTACACACTACACTCCCCTACACACTACACTCCCCCTACACAATACACTACCCCTACACTCCCCCTAACACTCCCCTACACAATACACTCCCCTACACACAACACTCCCCCTACACACTCCTCTACACACTACACTCCCCTACATACAACACTCCCCCCTACACACTCCCCTACACTACACTACCCCGATACACTCCCCTACGCAATGCACTCCCCTACCCACTACACTCCCCCTACACACTCCTCTACACACTACACCCCCCTACACACAACACTCCCCCCTACACACTACACTCACCCTTACACACTACATTCCCCCTACACACAACACTCCCCCTACACACAACACTCCCCCTTACACACTACACTCCCCCTTACACACACCACTCCCCCTACACACAACACTCCCCCTACACACTACACTCCCCCTACAAACTACACTCCCCCCTACACACTGCACTCCCCTACACACTCCCCCTACACACTACACTCCCCCCTACACACTCCCCTACACACTACACTACCCCTACACACTACACTACACACAACACTCCACCCTACACACTACAATCCCCGTACACACAACACTCCCCCTACACACTACACCCCCCCTACACTCCCCCTACACACTACACTCCCCCTACACATCTCACTCCCCCTACACACTCCCCTACACACTACACTTCCCTACACACTACACTCCCCTACACACTACACTCCCCCTACACAATACACTACCCCTACACTCCCACTAACACTCCCCTACACAATACACTCCCCTACACACAACACTCCCCCTACACACTCCTCTACACACTACACTCCCCTACATACAACACTCCCCCCTACACACTCCCCTACACTACACTACCCCGATACACTCCCCTACGCAATGCACTCCCCTACCCACTACACTCCCCCTACACACTCCTCTACACACTACACCCCCCTACACACAACACTCCCCCCTACACACTACACTCCCCCCTACACACTACACTCCCTGTACACACTACACTCCCCCTACACACAATACTCCCCCTTACACACTACACTCACCCTTACACACTACACTCCCCCTACGCACAACACTCCCCCTACACACAACACTCCCCCTACACACAACACTCCCCCTACACACAACACTCCCCTTACACACTACACTCCACCTACACACTACATTCCTCCTACACACTACACTCCCCCTTACACACAACACTCCCCTTACACACAACACTCCCCCTTACACACTACACTCCCCCTACACACTACATTCCTCCTACACACAACACTCCCCCTTACACACTACACTCCCCCTTACACACAACACTCCCCCTACACACAACACTCCCCCTTACACACTACACTCCCCCTTACACACACCACTCCCCCTACACACAACACTCCCCCTACACACTACACTCCCCCTACAAACTACACTCCCCCCTACACACTGCACTCCCCTACACACTCCCCCTACACACTACACTCCCCCTACACACTCCCCTACACACCACACTACCCCTACACACTACACTACACACAACACTCCACCCTACACACTACAATCCCCGTACACACAACACTCCCCCTACACACAACACTCCCCCTACACACAACACTCCCCCTTACACACTACACTCCCCCTTACACACACCACTCCCCCTACACACAACACTCCCCCTACACACTACACTCCCCCTACAAACTACACTCCCCCCTACACACTGCACTCCCCCTACACACTCCCCCTACACACTACACTCCCCCTACACACTCCCCTACACACTACACTACACACAACACTCCACCCTACACACTACAATCCCCGTACACACTACACTCCCCCTACACACTCCCCTACACACTCCCCTACACACTACACTCCCCTACACACTACACTCCCCTACACACTACACTCCCCCTACACACTCCCCCTACACACTGCACTACCCCTACACACTACACTCCCCTACCCACTACACTCCCCCTACACACTCCCCTACACACTACACTCCCCCTACACACTACACTCCCCCACACACTACACTCCCCTACACACAACACTCCCCCTACCCACTACACTCCCCCTACACACTCCCCTACACACTACACTCCCCCTACACACTACACTCCCTCTACACTCCCCCTACACACTACACTCCCCCTACAAACCTCACTCCCCCGACACACACCCCTACACACTACACTCCCCCTACACTCCCCCTACACTCCCCTACACACTACACTCTCCTACACACAACACTCCCCATACACACTCCTCTACACACTACACTCCCCTACACACAACACTCTCCCCTACACCCTCCCCTACACTAAACTACCCTGACACAATTCCCTACGCAATACACTCCCCTACCCACTACACTCCCCCTACACACTCCTCTACACACTACACTCCCCTACACACAATACTCCCCCTACACACTACACTCCCCCTACACACAATACTACCCCTTACACACTACACTCCACTACACACAATACTCCCCATACACACAACACTCCCCCTACACACTCCTCTACACACTACACTCCCCTACACACAATACTTCCCCTACACACAACACTCCCCCTACACACAATACTCCCCCTTACACACTACACTCCACTACACACTACACTCCCCTACACACAATACCCCCCCCTACACACTACACTCCCCCTACACACAATACTCCCCCTTACACACTACACTCTACAACACACAACACTCCCCATACACACTCCTCTACACACTACACTCCCCTACACACAATACTCCCCCTACACACTACACTCCCCCTACACACAACACTCCCCCTTACACAAAACACTCCCCCTACTCACAACACTCCCTCGTACACACTACACCACCCTTACACACAACACTCCCCCTACACACAACACTCCCCCTTACACACTACACTCCCCCTACACACAACACTCCCCCTTACACACTACACTCCCCCTTACACACAACACTCCCCCTACACACAACAGTCCTCCTACACACAACACTCCCCCCTACACACAACACTCCCCCTACACACTACACTCCCCCTTACACACAACACTCCCCCTACACACAAAAGTCCTCCTACACACAACACTCCCCCCTACACACAACACTCCCCCTACACACAACACTCCCCCTTACACACTACACTCCCCCTACACACAACACTCCCCCTTACACACTACACTCCCCCTTACACACTACACTCCCCCTTACACACAACACTCCCCCTACACACAACAGTCCTCCTACACACAACACTCCCCCTACTCACAACACTCCCCCCTACACACTACACTCCCCCTTACACACTACACTCCCCCTACACACAACATTCCCCCTTACACACAACACTCCCCCTACACACAACACTCCCCCTTACACACTACACTCCCCCCTACACACAACACTCCCCCTTACAAACTACACTCCCCCTACACACAACACTCCCCCTTACACACTACACTCCCCCTTACACACAACACTCCCCCTACGCACAACACTCCCCCTACACACAACACTCCCCCTACACACAACACTCCCCCTTACACACTACACTCCCCCTACACACTACATTCCTCCTACACACAACACTACCCCTACACACAACACTCCCCCTTACACACTACACTCCCCCTTACACACAACACTCCCCCTACACACAACACTCCCCCTACACACAACACTCCCCCTTACACACTACACTCCCCCTTACACACACCACTCCCCCTACACACAACACTCCCCCTACACACTACACTCCCCCTACAAACTACACTCCCCCCTACACACTGCACTCCCCTACACACTCCCCCTACACACTACACTCCCCCTACACACTCCCCTACACACTACACCACCCCTACACACTACACTACACACAACACTCCACCCTACACACTACAATCCCCGTACACACAACACTCCCCCTACACACAACACTCCCCCTACACACAACACTCCCCCTTACACACTACACTCCCCCTTACACACACCACTCCCCCTACACACAACACTCCCCCTACACACTACACTCCCCCTACAAACTACACTCCCCCCTACACACTGCACTCCCCTACACACTCCCCCTACACACTCCCCCTACACACTACACTCCCCCTACACACTACACTCCCCCTACACAATACACTCCCCCTTACACACAGCACTCCCCCTACACACAACACTCCCCCTTACACACTACACTCCCCCTTACACACAACACTCCCCCTTACACACTACACTCCCCCTACACACAACACTCCCCCTACACACAACACTACCCCTTACACACTACACTCCCCCTTACACACTACACTCCCCCTTACACACTACACTCCCCCTTACACACTACACTCCCCCTTACACACTACACTCCCCCTTACACACAACACTCCCCCTTACACACTACACTCCACCTACGCCCAACACTCCTCCTTGCACACTACACTCCCCCTACACACTACACTCCCCCTTACACACTACACTCCCCCCTACACACACCACTCCCCTTTACACACTACACTCCCCCTTACACACAATACTCCCCCTTACACACAACACTCCCACCTACACACAACACTCCCCCCTACACACTACACCCCCCCTTACACACAACACTCCCCCTACACACAACACTCACCCTTACACACTACACTCCCCCTACACACACCACTCCCCCTACACACAACACTCCCCCTTACACACTACACTCCCCCTACACACAACACTTCCCCTACACACTACACTCCCCCTACACACAACACTCCCCCTACACACAACACTCCCCCTAAACACAACACTCACCCTACACACAACACTCCCCCTACACACAACACTCCCCCTACACACAACATTCCCCTTATACACAACACTCCCCCTACACACTACACTCCTCCTTACAAACTACACTCCCCTTACACACAACACTCCCCCTTACACACTACACCCCCCCCTACACACAACACTCCCCCTACACACTACACTCCCCCTATACACAACACTCCCCGTACACACTACACTCCTTCTTACAAACTACACTCCCCTTACACACAACACTCCCCCTTCACACAACACTCCCCCTACACACTACACTCCCCCTACACACTACACTCCCCCTACACACAACACTCCCCCATACACACAATACTCCCCCTAAACACTACACTCCCCCTACACACAACACTCCCCCTTACACACAACACTCCCCCTTACACACAACACCCCCCCTTATACACTACGCTCCCCCTTACACACTACACTCCTCCTACACACAACACTCCCCCTACACACAACACTCCCCCTTACACACTACACTCCCCCTTACACACAACACTCCCCTTACACACAACACTCCCCCTTACACACTACACTCCCCCTTACACACTACACTCCCCCTTACACACAACACTCCCCCTTACACACAACACTCCCCCTACACACTACACTCCCCCTTACACACTACAGTCCCCCTACACACAATATTCCCCCTTACACACAACACTCCCCCTACACACAACACTCCCCCTTACACACTACACTCCCCCCTACACACAACACTCCCTCTTACAAACTACACTCCCCCTACACACAACACTTCCCCTTACACACTACACTCCCCCTTACACACAACACTCCCCCTACGCACAACACTCCCCCTTACACACTACACTCCCCCACAACACAACACTCCCCCTTACACACTACAATCCCCCTTACACACAACACTCCCCCTACGCACAACACTCCCCCTTACACACTACACTCCCCCTACACACAACAGTCCTCCTACACACAACACTCCCCCTACACACAACACTCCCCCTTACACACTACACTCCCCCTTACACACAACACTCCCCCTACACACAACACTCCCCCTTACACACTAGACTTCCCCTTACACACTACACTCCCCCTTACACAAAACACTCCCCCTACTCACAACACTCCCTCATACACATTACACTCCCCCTACACACTACACCCCCCCTTACACACAACACTCCCCTACACACTACACTCCCCTACACACAACACTCCCCCTACACACTCCTCTACACACTACACTCCCCTACACACAACACTCCCCCCTACACACTCCCCTACACTACACTACCCCGATACACTCCCCTACGCAATGCACTCCCCTACCCACTACACTCCCCCTACACACTCCTCTACACACTACACTCCCCTACACACAACACTCCCCCCTACACACTACACTCCCTGTACACACTACACTCCCCCTTACACACTACACTCCACCTACACACTACACTCCCCCTACACACAATACTCCCCCTACACACAACACTCCCCCTTACACACTACACTCCCCCTACACACTACACTCCTCCTACACACAAAACTCCCCCTACACACAACACTCCCCCTTACACACTACACTCCCCCTTACACACTACACTCCCCCTTACACACAACACTCCCCCTACACACAACACTCCCCCTACACACTCCCCTACACACTACACTACCCCTACACACTACACTACACACAACACTCCACCCTACACACTACAATCCCCGTACACACAACACTCCCCCTACACACAACACTCCCCCTACACACAACACTCCCCCTTACACACAACACTCCCCCTTACACACAACACGCCCCCTACACACAACACTCCCCCGACACACTACACTCCCCCTACACACTACACTCCCCCCTACACACTGCACTCCCCTACACACTCCCCCTACACACTACACTCCCCCTACACACTCCCCTACACACTACACTACACACAAATCTCCACCCTACACACTACAATCCCCGTACACACTACACTCCCCCTACACACTCCCCTGCACACTCCCCTACACACTACACTCCCCTACACACTACACTCCCATACACACTACACTCCCCCTACACACTGCACTACCCCTACACACTACACTCCCCTACCCACTACACTCCCCCTACACACTCCACTACACACTACACTCCCCCTACACACTACAATCCCCCAAACACTACACTCCCCTACACACAACACTCCCCCTACCCACTACACTACCCCTACACACTCCCCTACACTACACTCCCCCTACACACTACACTCCCCCACAAACTACACTCCCCTACACACTACACTCCCCCTACACACTACACTCCCCCACAACACTACACTCCCCTACACACAACACTCCCCCTACACACTCCTCTACACACTACACTCCCCTACACACACCACTCCCCCCTACACAACACTCCCCCTACACACTACACTACCCCTACACACTCCCCTACACACAACACTCCACCCTACACACTACACTCCCCGTACATACTGCACTCCCCCTACACACTACACTCCCCCTACACACTCCCCTACACACTACACTCCCCCTACACACTACACTCCCCCACAACACTACACTCCCCTACACACAACACTCCCCCTACACACTCCTCTACACACTACACTCCCCTACACACACCACTCCCCCCTACACAAAACACTCCCCCTACACACTACACTACCCCTACACACTCCCCTACACACAACACTCCACCCTACACACTACACTCCCCGTACATACTGCACTCCCCCTACACACTACACTCCCCCTTACACACTACACTCCCCCTTACACACAACACTCCCCCTTACACACTACACTCCCCCTACACACTACACTCCCCCTACACACAACAGTCCTCCTACACACAACAACCCCCCTACACACTACACTCCCCCTTACACACAACACTCCCCCTTACACACTACACTCCCCCTACACACTACACTCCCCCTACACACAACAGTCCTCCTACACACAACACTCCCCCTTACACACTACACTCCCCCTTACACTCTACACTCCCCCTACACACAACACTCCCCCTTACACACTACACTCCCCCTTACACACTACACTCCCCCTTACACACAACACTCCCCCTTACACACTACACTCCCCCTTACACACAACACTCCCCCTACGCCCAACACTCCCCCTTGCACACTACACTCCCCCTACACACAACACTCCCCCTTACACACTACACTCCCCCTTACACACTACACTCCCCCTTACACACACCACTCCCCTTTACACACTACACTCCCCCTTACACACAACACTCCCCCTTACACACAACACTCCCCCCTACACACAACACTCCCCCCTACACACTACACCCCCCTTACACACAACACTCCCCCTTACACACTACACTCCCCCTACACACAACACTCCCCCTTACACGCTACACTCCCCCTACACACAACACTTCCCCTACACACTACACCCCCCCTACACACAACACTCCCCCTACACACAACACTCCCCCTACACACAACACTCCCCCTACACACAACACTCCCCCCTACACACAACACTCCCCCTATACACAACACTCCCCTACACACTACACTCCTCCTTACAAACTACACTCCCCTTACACACAACACTCCCCCTTACACACTACACTCCCCCCTACACACAACACTCCCCCTTCACACTACACTCCCCCTATACACAACACTCCCCCTATACACAACACTCCCCCTTACACACTACACTCCTTCTTACAAACTACACTCCCCTTACACACAACACTCCCCCTACACACTACACTCCCCCTACACACTACACTCCCCCTACACACAACACTCCCCCTACACACAACACTCCCCTTACACACAACACTCCCCCTACACACTACACTCCCCTTACACACAACACTCCCCCTACGCCCAACACTCCCCCTTGCACACTACACTCCCCCTACACACAACACTCCCCCTTACACACTACACTCCCCCTTACACACTACACTCCCCCTTACACACACCACTCCCCTTTACACACTACACTCCCCCTTACACACAACACTCCCCCTTACACACAACACTCCCCCCTACACACAACACTCCCCCCTACACACTACACCCCCCTTACACACAACACTCCCCCTACACACTACACTCCCCCTTACACACAATACTCCCCCTTACACACAACACTCCCCCTACACACAACACTCCCCCTACACACTACACTCCCCTTACACACAACACTCCCCCTACACACTACACTCCCCCTACACACTACACTCCCCCTACACACAACACTCCCCCTACACACTACACTCCCCCTACACACAACACTCCCCCTACACACTACACTCCCCTTACACACTACACTCCCCCTACACACAACACTCCCCCTTACACACAACACTCCCCCTGCACACAACACTCCCCCTACACACTACCTTCCAGGCCCAAACACACCTGGAACACATGACTATCAGAGACGCAATTGTTTAGGACTCTCAGACATGCATGTATCTCTGACAGTATGACACAATATTTTCTTTCCTAAAATACTGCCAAATGGTTGTATCAGAGTAACAGTGGCTTGATGTGTACAGGTCCTTGGATACACAAATACATCTGGGCTCAACTTACTATTAAATGAACCGTCCACACAAAGTTACAATTGCGATTGGAAGGGTTTAAAAAGGCAGGATATTAGCTCTGTAAAAACGAGGGAGCGCTTTAGTCTAAACGGATTGTCTTCATCGTTAGGTTTGCTCTCTCTCGCTCTCTGTCTCCAGGAAGGTTAACGGTCAGAGGCGCTCCTGGAGACGCACAAGCCATCTCTCCTTTAATTGCCTTTTCTTATCCTTCCCTTTCTCCACTGGGGTCAGCCAGACAGAGGGATCGCTCTGTGACACGCACGCACGCACGCACGCAACCACGCACACACGCACACGCACACGCACACGCACACGCACACACACACACACACACACACACACACACACACACACACACACACACACACACACACACACACACACACACACACACACACAATGTCACTGAGGCACTCAGGCTGAACTGAGGACTGGAGGCAAGGGTGGTGGGGGCATGGTAGGGGGCAGGGGAGATGTAGGCCTGTGTGTGCGTGCGCATGTGCCTGTGTGTGTGTGTGGCACTTCAAGTGTCTGCGCTTACACACACACTCTCATTAGAAGCAGAGGGGTACTGTAGTGTACCTGTGTTGAGCTGCAGTGGTCACCAGGCCTCAGTGATGCCCTCATCCTTTAAACAGCTAGCTGACACCAGCACTGTTATACTCACTGTCTCTTTAGGATATTACAATTTTAGCTGGGAGAACTGGCCAGGACATGTAGCTTCTGAAATCATATAGAACATTTGAACATAGGACCTGTACTAAAGTTCTCCACCATTGCCAGTCTTGGGCTGCTTTATTTGCCTCAGGCCATGACAATCAGAGTGTGAATAGTAGAACATCAATAGAAGTTCTGCAATTGGATTTGTTGAAAGCTGTAACTTTTAACGTTGACCTTGGAACATGCAATTCTATGAACTGATGAAAGGAAATGGTTTCATGCTTTTCATATGAAGGGTTTTCCTTTATAGGCTACTCTGTTCTGTCATGAGAATAATAATGAATAAACTGAATATAGAATAAAAATGAAATAGTGAATAAAATGTAACATCTTTCCAGAGAATAATCCAAGATATGTCAATTTCTAAATCTATAATCATGCTTCCTTTAATCTCTTAGAAATTGTAAAGACAGTTTGAAAAATACAATTCTAAACTTCTGAAAGTGACATAAAAGCCTCTTAATGATCTCTTCGCCGGTCAAATGATTCTCTGGTGTAGATTGGCAGCAGAAGACTGTGTGATATGAGTTCCTCACTGTGCTAGCATTAGTCTGGCTGTGTGGGTGAAGCATAGAATCAAAATGAGTAGAATCAACATCCCCATTCAAAGCAATTCTCTGTAGACTGATGGACTGTCTGTTCTACTCATTCTATCTCTAAGGCCATTTGAGTCAGAGCTCTGGGTGTGAGAGGAGATCATTAGGAACTG
Source organism: Salvelinus fontinalis (assembly GCF_029448725.1). NCBI lineage: Eukaryota > Metazoa > Chordata > Actinopteri > Salmoniformes > Salmonidae > Salvelinus > Salvelinus fontinalis. Next base: position 24,788,344 of record NC_074682.1, read on the forward strand.
TCGGCAGAGCAGACGAGCTGTGTGTTATCTCACTCTCACATCTAAAACACTACGGCTGAGAGAGAGATGGAGAAAATTGAGAGATAGAGTAAAAGTGTATGTGTGTATACACGAGAGAGAGAGGGGGGGAGAAAGAGAGTGAGATAATGGAGAGAGAGATGAGGGGGAGACAGAGACAAGAGATTTGAGAAAAGGCTCATTCCCATCTGACAGGTAAAGATTGTTCATAAAGATGTCTCCAGTCTATCTCAGTCTGATCGGGGAGGACAGGTCTGGCTTCCTAGAGCCAATGGAAAAGTACCACTTTCTTACAGTAACTTCCAAATAGCAAGCCAAAATAAAATATTACTATTCAAAACCATCAATATATATTTTATGAAGATGCTTCCTGGCTGGATATGTGCAGTAATTCACAAAATGTGATTCACAAAATTCACAAAGTGTTGTGCTATGGGGGTCAGTATATAGAGGACGGCCACACAGAAATATGGCTGACCTTCTTAAGCAGGAGTGGCCAGCGTTAGTCTGTGTGTCCCTAAGCAGAGTCTTCCCTAACCGCGCCACCACCCCCGCTGGCTGTAAACCTTCTTACCCAGACCCCGTCACGGAGGGGACTTTTCCTCCACTTTACAATGTGATGGGTTTCACTGGCGCCCTATTTAACTGAATATCATATACACTGCTCAAAAAAATAAAGGGAACACTTAAACAACACAATGTAACTCCAAGTCAATCACACTTCTGTGAAATCAAACTGTCCACTTAGGAAGCAACACTGATTGACAATAAATTGCACATGCTGTTGTGCAAATGGAATAGACAAAAGGTGGAAATTATAGGCAATTAGCAAGACACCCCCCAAAACAGGAGTGATTCTGCAGGTGGTGACCACAGACCACTTCTCAGTTCCTATGCTTCCTGGCTGATGTTTTGGTCACTTTTGAATGCTGGCGGTGCTCTCACTCTAGTGGTAGCATGAGACGGAGTCTACAACCCACACAAGTGGCTCAGGTAGTGCAGTTCATCCAGGATGGCACATCAATGCGAACTGTGGCAAAAAGGTTTGCTGTGTCTGTCAGCGTAGTGTCCAGAGCATGCAGGCGCTACCAGGAGACAGGCCAGTACATCAGGAGACGTGGAGGAGGCCGTAGGAGGGCAACAACCCAGCAGCAGGACCGGTACCTCCGCCTTTGTGCAAGGAGGTGAACTGCCAGCGCCCTGCAAAATGACCTCCAGCAGGCCACAAATGTGTATGTGTCTGCTCAAACGGTCAGAAACAGACTCCATGAGGGTGGTATGAGGGCCCGACGTCCACAGGTGGGGGTTGTGCTTACAGCCCAACACCGTGCAGGACGTTTGGCATTTGCCAGAGAGCACCAAGATTGGCAAATTCGCCACTGGCGCCCTGTGCTCTTCACAGATGAAAGCAGGTTCAAACTGAGCAAATGAGCAGGTGACAGACGTGACAGAGTCTGGAGACGCCGTGGAGAACGTTCTGCTGCCTGCAACATCCTCCAGCATGACCGGTTTGGCGATGGGTCAGTCATGGTGTGGGGTGGCATTTCTTTGTGGGGCCGCACAGCCCTCCATGCGCTCGCCAGAGGTAGCCTGACTGCCATTAGGTACCGAGATGAGATCCTCAGACCCCTTGAGAGACCATATGCTGACACATGCACATTTGTGGCCTGCTGGCAGTGCACCTCCTTGCACTAAGGCGGAGGTACCGGTCCTGCTGCTGGGTTGTTGCCCTCCTACGGCCTCCTCCACGTCTCCTGATGTACTGGCCTGTCTCCTGTCTCCTGGCCTGTCTCTGGACACTACGCTGACAGACACAGCAAACCTTTTTGCCACAGTTCGCATTGATGTGCCATCCTGGATGAACTGCACTACCCGAGCCACTTGTGTGGGTTGTAGACTCCGTCTCATGCTACCACTAGAGTGAGAGCACCGCCAGCACGCAAAAGTGACCAAAACATCAGCCAGGAAGCATAGGAACTGAGAAGTGGTCTGTGGTCACCACCTGCAGAATCACTCCTGTTTTGGGGGGTTTCTTGCTAATTGCCTATAATTTCCACCTTTTGTCTATTCCATTTGCACAACAGCATGTGAAATTTATTGTCAATCAGTGTTGCTTCCTAAGTGGACAGTTTGATTTCACAGAAGTGTGATTGACTTGGAGTTACATTGTGTTGTTTAAGTGTTCCCTTTATTTTTTTGAGCAGTGTATAATACAGTGTAATAGTGCAATGATATTCTGCTCTGGAGCACAGCTCTGGCCAGTCAGCCATTTCCTCCTCCTCCGCCCACTGGCTAGGCAGCACAGAGGAAAGGGAGCTGGGGAACATATATGAATACAGGTGGCACAACCAGGTGTTGATGTTCTGTATGCGAGTCTTGACATAATCACAGACAGTAAGCACCTCCATTGGCCCAAAATATACACATTTAGTGTGCCTTCTTTGCCATTCAGCTGAAAAGCTACAAGGAACAATTGGTAGGCAATCCAATAGAGGATATTCATGTAAAGTTCAATGTTTAGATATCACTACATTGGCATGGATTTCGAAGTATGCACACTTTGCAATAAAATCTAACCGCGTTTTAGTTCTAGCCACATACACAGGTGTGAGAACAGGAGAACAGGATTAGGGAAAATTCCAGTTCTCAGGAACATGTGTAGCCATGCACCACCATTTTGTTCCCTTCTCTGTTCTGTTATACAGGACTGTAACATACCACCATGTAGATTTATGGAACATTTAAGTCCTTCTTTAATATAAAGTACATGTAGTAAGGAACATTTAAGTCCTTCTTTAATATAAAGTACATGTAGTAAGGAACATTTAAGTCCTTCTTTAATATAAAGTACATGTAGTATGGAACATTTAAGTCCTTCTTTAATATAAAGTACGTGTAGTAAAGAACATTTAAGTCCTTCTTTAATATAAAGTACATGTAGTAAGGAACATTTAAGTCCTTCTTTAATATAAAGTACATGTAGTAAGGAACATTTAAGTCCTTCTTTAATATAAAGTACATGGAGTAAGGAACATTTAAGTCCTGCTTTAATATAAAGTACATGTAGTAAGGAACATTTAAGTCCTTCTTTAATATAAAGTACATGTAGTAAGGAACATTTAAGTCCTTCTTTAATATAAAGTACATGTAGTAAGGAACATTTAAGTCCTCCTTTAATATAAAGTACATGTAGTAAGGAGCATTTAAGTCCTCCTTTAATATAAAGTACATGTAGTAAGGAACATTTAAGTCCTTCTTTAATATAAAGTACATGTAGTCTGGAACATTTAAGTCCTCCTTTAATATAAAGTACATGTAGTGTGGAACTGTTGGACAACAAGCTACAGTAGGCTTTATGTTTCAGGACTGTTATTTGTCCTTCTTTTACAGTAAGGAGCAAAGCGTGAATTAAATAAATTATTAAAGTTCTGAGCTTTACAGAAAGCTGTGAAAATAAACTTTCAACAAGAAGAGATGAAATGGATGTTTCTCTTTCATTGTGGTTTAAAAATGAGAGATAGAAGTGATGAAAACACAGTGTCGTGATTTTGGCCTTTTAGACTTGTGATGTTTTCACTTTTACTCTGTTTGAAATATTTACGTTTTGCTGAACTGGACGTGTGACAGTAGGTGAGTAACAACGCAAGAGCAACAGTCGATACGGAACAGGGTTCTGACATTTCCACGGTGATCAGTGCGTTATGACCCAAACAGGACAGGGCTCACTTCTCTCCCTCCCCCATCCTCACTGCCCCCTTTCTCCCCCATCTTCTCCTCACCCCTTTTACACCCCCTCCACTCCCCCTCTCTCCCTCGCTCTCCCTGGGGTGTATGTTGTGTGTCCAGGTCAAATGGACTGGATCCGTTTGAGCGGCTGCCATCACACGCTCACACACTTGGCCAGAGATCACACACACACATGCAAACCCACACATGCTCACACACACACACACGCTCACACACTCATGGCAGGAAATGTTGGTTTGTGCGTACGAGGCACCTCTTCCTGTGCACTCCCTAAGGGCTCCCTCTGGTCTGGGTTCTCATTGTGTGCTCTTGCTTTTGCCTTCCCCACTCCACACTCCTCAACTTGCTATTCTCTCTCTATCCTTTGGTCCCCGTCTCATCTCTCTGCTCCCTGTCTCTTCTGTGGTCTACGTCCTCATCCCTCATCCCAACCTGGTCTCAGGGGTAGACATAACATAGTCAACGAATATCCGGGACACTGCATTAGTATGATATGTTACGTTTCATATGGCATGCATTTCATATGATATGTTACGAATTACAATTTGTATGATATGTTACGAATGGCAATTCATACAATGTGTCATGAATTTGAAAAACTTTTGATATGTTACGAATTCCAAGTGGCTAATGCTAACGTTAGCTAGGTGGTTAACAATAGCTAGGCTAGGGGTTCGATTTAGGGTTTAAGGTTAGAGTTAAGGTTAGGGTTAGGAGTTAGGTTAAAGGGTTAAGGTTAGGGGAAGGGTTAGCTAGCATGCTTTTCATATGAGGGGTTTTCATTTATAGGCTACTCTGTTCTGTCATGTGACGAATAATGAATAAATGGAATAGTGAATATAAAATGTAATAGCAAATAAATGTAACATCTTTCCAGAGAATAATCAAAAATATGTAAATGTCTCAATCTATAATCATATTTCCTTTAATCTCTTAGCAATTGTAAAAGCATTTTGAAAAATACCATTCTAAACTTCTGAAAGTGACATAAAAGCCTCTTACTGATCTCTTCACCAGTAAAATTATTCTCTGGTGTAGATTGGCAGCAGAAGACTGTGTGATATGAGCTCCTCACTGTGCTAGCATTAGTCTGGCTGTGTGGGTGAAGCTAAAAAGTAGTAAGTAGTTGCAAGTTGCTAATTAGCTAAAATGCTAAAGTTGTCTGTGATGAGATTTAAATATGTTTGCGTTATACGCCTACCCATTCACCTCAACCAACCACCCTCCTTTGTTTTTAAGTAACATTCGGTCCTATGTAACTATTCCAAACGTAACATACTGTATTATAGTAATTTGATTAACCACGTTACGTCTCATCGTCTCAGGCTGCTCATCCCCTAATCCCCTCCTCTCTAGTTTGGTTTCTTTCTCTCTACAAAGGATAGGGGATGGAGCTGTTGTTTTTCTAGAGGATCTTTTTGACTCAGACCAGGAGCTGTTTTCAGCATGTCTTGGTCTCTGTGATCTCTTTCAATGCTAAATGTCTCATTTGACCTTCATGTTAATTTCTAATTTTTGATGCGTTTCCTCACCAAGTTGCCAAACTCAAGTCTTTATATTGACGATTTTAAATGGCAGCATATGTCTCTAAATCAGGAGTAAATGAAATGTGAAATGGACAGGATTCTGTGTGTGAGACCCAACTGGAGGACTGGCAGAAACCTGAGAGGCTGTTTAGACCAGAGATGTTGACTTGTGACCTGTGTTTGTGTGTGTGTGTGTGTGTGTGTGTGTGTGTGTGTGTGTGTGTGTGCGTGCGTGTGCGTGTGCGTGTGGGTGTGCGCGTGTGTGTGTATGTGTGGACAAGGCCCTGGTCTATGCTGGCTGTTTACTTAAAATGGCATGAGTCAGCAAGACTCGAACAGGAGCCTGTTATTGCACGGCCTGCCAACTGCCTGTCTGACATTAAGCTCACACACACAGAAACACACACATGCCGCAAGTCAACATCACTCTGCACTAGTAGTCTTTTTACGTTCTGTTCTTTTAGCGTTTTCAGTTTTCTACAGGGCACTAAATACATATAACCATTTTTAGGTTTCTGACCAAAATTAAGCAGCTACAGTAGCACTATGAGTTCCATCAGGGGAGGGGTAAGAGAATAGACCAAGCTACAGACATAGTGAGTGCTGTGAAGCAGTTGACTGCTCTCTAGAGAGCTCAGTTCTATGGTTGTATGTGATGATGATGTACTGTAAACCCCAATGCGCTGCCATTATTCAAAACCTTTGAGGAAACCCGTTATACCATAGTGCTTTCAGGAAAGTATTCAGACCCATTGATTTTTACACATTTTGTAACATGCCTTATTCAAAAATGTATATATATTTTTTCCCCCTTATCAATCTACACACTACCCCATAATGACAAAGCAAAAACAGCAAAAACAACTTAAATATCACATCTATGTAAGTATTCAGACCCTTACTCAGTAAACATTTGGCAGCGATTACAGCCTCAAGTCTTCTTGGGTATGACACTACAAGCTTCGCATACCTGTATTTGGGGAGTTTCTCCCATTCTTCTCTGCAGATCTTCTCAAGCTCTGCACACCTGCACAGCTATTTTCAGGTCTCTCCAGAGATGTTCGATCAGGTTCAAGTCCAGGCTCTGGCTGGGCCACTTAAGGACATTCAGAGACTTGTCCCGAAGCCACTCCTGCGTTGTCTTGGCTGTGTGCTTAGGGTCGTTGTCCTTTTGGAAGGTGAACCTTCGCCCCCAATCTGAGGCCCTGAGCGCTCTGGAGAAGGTTTTCATCAAGGATCTCTCTGTACTTTGCTCTGTTCATCTTTCCCTCGATCCTGACTAGTCTCCCAGTCCCTGACGCAAAAAAACATCCCCACAGCATGATACTGCCCCCACTATGCTTCACCGTAGGGATGGTGCCAGGTTTCCTCCAGACGTGTCGCTTGGCATTCATGCCAAAGTGTTCAATCTTGGTTTCATCAGACCAGAGAATCTTGTTTCTCATGGTCTGAGAATTCTTTAGGTGCTTTTTGGCAAACTCCAAGCGGGCTGTCCTGTGCATTTTACTGAGGAGTGGCCGCCGTTTGGCCACTCTACCATAAAGGCCTGATTGGTGGAGTGCTGCAGAGACCCGTTTCAGGAAACTAGGCATATGTCGTGGGTCACTACTTCACAAGAGAAAATCTAAATGCATTATTTGGCAGAAATGCCTTCTGGAACATGTGGCTTAATATAAGAAAATTGTATGCTATCTGTAAATATGGATAAAATTGTTAAATTACGAGCCTAGTTGGTTTAGCCACAGAAAAAGACGCAACCTTCCCGCTACCCATGACTGGCTGAGATAATGAGTAGGTGGACATGCCGAGAGATGCGTTCGGATTGGTCTGCCATATAGCACGCTTCTGTCTATTTGAGCTGGTTAGTATGTGTAGGTAATACTTTTAAACGCGGCTTTAATTTTTTTTTTATTGCGTATTAAACTGCGTAAGTGTTGTTCTCCACTTTCTGGAGGGCCGAGTTTTGAAATCAGTAGAATTAGAGTGTGATAGCTAAGGAGATAGAGAAAACACCTGTCTCCGGATCAAATTAAGGTCAACCATAGCATCCGTGCCAGGGAGAAATGTCCAAACATGCTGCACACGGGTAAGATAGTCTAGCTAGCTACAGTTTCAGATATTACACATTTCTAATTTTGACAGAAAGTGGTTTCATTTCAAGTTAAAGTGTACTGTTAGCTAGCTAGCTAACATTTGCTGCCTGGCTTGCCAGCTAACATTATGTGTATGATCTTATTATTCGTATCTTAGAGCCATCTGCTTAGCTAGATATAACCTAATGTTGGCTAGCTAACATTGAACCTGGTTGGTTAGCTACCTGCAGATTCATGCAGGGTAGTAATGTCATGAGTTGGGATTATGGTTCATTGTTTACCTAGCTAGCTAGCTACATGTCTTAACAAAAGACTCCACTATGCAAGTAACCATTTCGGGTGCGTTTGTAAATTCAGTCTGGCCATCTACTCCGATTTCAGAGCACTCTCATCTGAGTGTACCAGAGTGCAGTATAGCTGACGAATTTACGAACGCTCAACACCCGTTTGAATATGGCCGGTGTAAACGTCAGCAAAAAAGCCAGCATCACAGTTATAGTCACCAATGCTCTGGATAACATGAAAACAGCCTAACCAGCCTAGCCAGTAAAATAGTCAGAGTGGGGTGTTCTCTCATTTGTGTCTGGAAGTATTCAGCAAGCTAGCCAATGTTAGCCAGTTAGCTTGGGTGCTTGACTGCCGTTGTGAGGCCAGAACACTCGGATCAACCCTACTCATCGGCCAGAGCGTACAGTGTGTGCTCTGAACGCTCCTTGAGTGAAAACGCTCTGAATTTCCGTGCGGACAATCTGACAATCTGATCACAGTTGCAGTCACCAATGCTCTGGATAACATAAAAACAGCCAAAACAGCTCGGCTAGTGCGAGTAATGTTCAGTGAGCTGTTCTCTCATTTGTGTCTGGAAGTAGCTAGCAAGTTAGCCAGTTAACTTGGTTGCTTGACTGCTGTTGTTAGTACAAAACGCTCGGATCAACCCTTAAAGAGATGGGTCGGCAAAAGCTTCAGCGGATGTGAACGATGCTGAATGGGTGTAGACAAAATCAATTGAAATCAAATGTATTTATATAGCCCGTACATCAGCTGATATCGTACATCAGCTGATATCTCAAAGTGCTGTACAGAAACCCAGCCTAAAACCCCAAACAGCAAGCAATGCAGGTGTAGAAGCACAGTGGCTAGGAAAAACTCCCTAGAAAGGCCAAAACCTAGGAAGAAACCTAGAGAGGAACCAGGCTATGAGGGGTGGCCAGTCCTCTTCTGGCTGTGCCGGGTGGAGATTATAACAGAACATGGCCAAGATGTTCATAAATGACCAGCATGGTCAAATAATAATAATCACAGTAGTTGTCGAGGGTGCAGCACCTCAGGAGTAAATGTCCGTTGGCTTTTCATAGCCGATCAATAAGAGTATCTCTACCGCTCCTGCGGTCTCTAGAGAGTTGAAAACAGCAGGTCTGGGACAGGTAGCACGTCCGGTAAACAGGTCAGGGTTCCATAGCCGCAGGCAGAACAGTTGAAACTGGAGCAGCAGCACGGCCAGGTGGACTGGGGACAGCAAGGAGTCATCATGCCAGGTAGTCCTGAGGCATGGTCCTAGGGCTCAGGTCCTCCAAGAGAGAGAGAGAAAGAGAGAATTAGAGAGAGTATACTTAAATTCACACAGGACACCGGATAAGACAGGAGAAGTACTCCAGATATAACAAACTGACCCTAGCCCCCCGACACATAAACTACTGCAGCATAAATACTGGAGGCTGAGACAGGAGGGGTCAGGAGACACTGTGGCCCCATCCGATGATATCCCCGGACAGGGCCAAACAGGAAGGATATAACCCCACCCACTTTGCCAAGGCACAGCCCCCACACCACTAGAGGGATATCTTCAACCACCAACTTACCATCCTGAGACAAGGCCGAGTATAGCCCACGAAGATCTCCGCAACGGCACAACCCAAGGGGGGGCGCCAACCCAGACAGGAAGATCACATCAGTGAATCAACCCACTCAAGTGACGCACCCCTCCTAGGTACGGCATGAAAGAGCACCAGTAAGCCAGTGACTCAGCCCCTGTAATAGGGTTAGAGGCAGAGAATCCCAGTGGAGAGAGGGGAACCGGCCAGGCAGAGACAGCAAGGGCGGTTTGTTGCTCCAGAGCCTTTCCGTTCACCTTCACACTCCTGGGCCAGACTACACTCAATCATAGGACCTACTGAAGAGATGCGTCTTCAATAAAGACTTAAAGGTTGAGACCGAATCTGCTTCTCTCACATGGGTAGGCAGACCATTCCATAAAAAATGGAGATCTATAGGAGAAAGCCCTGCCTCCAGCTGTTTGCTTAGAAATTCTAGGGACAATTAGGAGGCCTGCGTCTTGTGACCGTAGCGTACGTGTAGGTATGTACGGCAGGACCAACTCGGAAAGATAGGTAGGAGCTAGCCCATGTAACGCTTTGTAGGTTAACAGTAAAACCTTGAAATCAGCCCTTGCCTTAACAGGAAGCCAGTGTAGGGAGGCTAGCACTGGAGTAATATGATCACATTTTTTGGTTCTAGTCAGGATTCTAGCAGCCGTATTTAGCACTAACTAAAGTTTATTTAGTGTTTTATCCGGGTAGCCGGAAAGTAGAGCATTGCAGTAGTCTAACCTAGAAGTAACAAAAGCATGGATTAATTTTTCTGCATCAGTTTTGGACAGAACATTTCAGATTTTTGCAATGTTACGTAGATGGAAAAAAGCTGTCCTTGAAACAGTCTTGATATGTTTGTCAAAAGAGAGATCAGGGTCCAGAGTAACGCCGAGGTCCTTCACAGTTTTATTTGAGACGACTTTACAACCATCAAGATTAATTGTCAGATTTAACAGAAGATCTCTTTGTTTCTTGGGACCTAGAACAAGCATCTCTGTTTTGTCCGAGTTTAAAAGTAGAACGTTTTCAGCCAATCACTTCCTTATGTCTGAAACACAGGCTTCTAGCGAGGGCAATTTTGGGGCTCCACCATGTTTCATTGAAATGTACAGCTGTGTGTCATCCGCATAGCAGTGAAAGTTAACATTAAGTTTTCGAATGACATCCCCAAAAGGTAAAATATATAGTGAAAACAATAGTGGTCCTAAAACCGAACCTTGAGGAACACCGAAATGTACAGTTGATTTGTCAGAGGACAAACCATTCACAGGAACAAACTGATATCTTTCCGACAGATAAAATCTAAACCAGGCCAGAACTTGCCCGTGTAGACCAATTTGGGTTTCCAATCTCTCCAAAAGAATGTGGTAATCGATGGTATCAAAGGCAGCACTAAGGTCTAATAGCAGGAGGACAGATGCAGAGCCTCGGTCTGATGCCATTAACTTCTTGCAACTATAGGGGGTGCTGTTTCGCATTAGCATAATTTGCTCTACAGATTAAACTGCATAGTACTCAATTCTTGCTCGTACAATATGCATATTATTGTTATTATTGGATAGAAAACACTCTCTAGTTTCTATAGCCATTGGAATTTTGTCTCTGAGTGAAACAGAACTCAATCTACAGCACTTTTCATGATAGGGAGTCAGATTTCAAACATCTTGGCCACTGATCTGGAGTCAGTTTAAAGGTCACTGTAAATGCTATGGAGAAACAGACACTGCTTACGTCTTCCCCTGGGTGTCAGTACGTGATGACGCTTTGAATGGAGTCGATTGCGCAATCAGTGCCTCTATAAATCACAAAATACCGGAAGTAGCGTTCTTTTGGACTCTGCGCTCAACGCAAGAAGGATATCTGACTGGCCTTTTTCCAAGCCTTGGTTTAGCCAGTAATATAGCGTTGGTCATGTTTTTACTCGTTATAGGTGTTAGAAACATCATAGGGTAGTTAATTTAAACCGTTTTATAGCAATTTATATCCGTTTAGTGCGATTTTGAGGCATTTCTATGTGATGCTCTTTGAAGAGCCGGGCACGTTTCGGGGTCCCGGTCGAACGTTAGTGGGCATTTCGACGGACAGAGGGCATCTTTCGACCAAAAGAAGATTAGACCCAAGAAAGGATACATTGCCCAAGAATCTGATGGAAGATCACCTCATAGTAAGAAATATTTAAGATGATAAATCGTTGTTCTGTCAAAATTTTAAACGCATATTCCGCCATTTTGTTTGGCATAGCTTCGCTTGGCGAACCCTGTATTGCACAGTAAGGATAATTTTAGAAATGTAATTCAGCGATTGCATTAAGAACTAATTTGTCTTTCGATAGCTGTCCAACTTATATTTTTTTAGTCAAGTTTATGAATAGATATCCATGAGACAAGATCACTGTGAAAGATGGCGACCGACATTTTCAGGCTAGTTTTGCTAGTATTGTCATTGTATAACCACGTTTTTTTATGGCTAAATATGCACATTTTCGAACAAACTCTATATGTATGTTGTAATATGATGTTACAGGAGTGTCATCTGAAGAATTCTTAGAAGGTTAGTGAAAAAATTAATATATTTTGGCGATGATAACGATATCGCTCTCTTTGGCTTGAATCAATGGTCGGGTAACGTTCGCATATGTGGTATGCTAATATAACGATTTAAATGTGTTTTCGCCGTAAAACACTTAGAAAATCTGAAATGTTGTCTGAATTCACAAGATCTGTGTCTTTCCATTGCTATGTGCTGTGTATTTTTAAGAAATGTTTTATGATGAGTAAATTGGTAATACAAGTTGCTCTCTGTAGTAATTCTAGTCGCTTTGGTGAGATTTGTGATGGTGGCTGCAATGGCAAACTATGATTTATACCTGAAATATGCACATTTTTCTAACAAAACCTATCCTATACCATAAATATGTTATCAGACTGTCATCTGATGAGGTTTTTTCTTGGTTAGTGGCTATCAATATCTTAGTTTAGCCGAATTGGTGATAGCTACTGGTGGAGAGAGAAAATGGTGGACAAAGAAAAATGGTGTCTTTTGCTAACGTGGTTAGCTAATAGATTTACATATTTTGTCTTCCCTGTAAAACATTTTAAAAATCTGAAAATGTGGCTTTATTCACAGGATCTGTATCTTTCATTAGGTGTCTTGGACTTGTGATTTAATGATATTTAGATGCTACTATTTAATTGTGACGCTATGCTAGCGATGCTAATCAGTGTGTGGGGGGGGGGGGGGGGGGGGGGGGTGCTCCCGGATCCGGGGTTGAGGCTCGTGAAAGGTTAAAAGGTCATTTACCACCTTCACAAGTGCAGTCTCAGTGCTATGATGGGGTCTAAAACCAGACTGAAGCATTTCGTATACATTGTTTGTCTTCAGGAAGGCAGTGAGTTGCTGCGCAACAGCTTTTTCTAAAATTTTTGAGAGGAATGGTAGATTCCATATAAGCCGATAGTTTTTTATATTTTCTGGGTCAAGGTTTGGCTTTTTCAAGAGAGGCTTTATTACTGCCACTTTTGGTGAGTTTGGTACACATCCGGTGGATAGAGAGCCGTTTATTATGTTCAACATAGGAGTGCCAAGCACAGGAAGCAGCTCTTTCAGTAGTTTAGTTGGAATAGGGTCCAGTATGCAGCTTGATGGTTTAGAGGCCATGATTATTTTCATCATTGTGTCAAGAGATATAGTACTAAAACACTTAAGTGTCTCTCTTGATCCTAGGTCCTGGCAGAGTTGTGCAGACTCAGGACAGCTGAGCTTTGGAGGAATACGCACATTTAAGGGGAGTCCGTAATTTGCTTTCTAATGATCATGATCTTTTCCTCAAAGAAGTTCATGAATTTATTACTGCTGAAGTGAAAGCCATCCTCACTTGGGGAATGCTGCTTTTTAGTTAGCTTTGCGACAGTATCAAAAATAAATTTCGGATTGTTCTTATTTTCCTCAATTAAGTTGGAAAAATAGGATGATCGAGCAGCAGTGAGGGCTCTTCGATACTGCACGGTACTGTCTTTCCAAGCTAGTCGGAAGACTTCCAGTTTGGTGTGACTTCATTTCCGTTCCAATATTCTGGAAGCTTGCTTCAGAGCTCGGGTATTTTCTGTATACCAGGGAGCTAGTTTCTTATGACAAATGTTTTTAGTTTTTAGGGGTGCAACTGCATCTAGGGTATTGCGCAAGGTTAAATTGAGTTCCTCAGTTAGGTGGTTAACTGATTTTTGTACTCTGACGTCTTTGGGTAGGCAGAAGGAGTCTGGAAGGGCATCAAGGAATCTTTGTGTTGTCTGAGAATTTATAGCACGACTTTTGATGGTCCTTGGTTGGGGTCTGAGCAGATTATTTGTTGCGATTGCAAACGTAATAAAATGGTGGTCCGATAGTCCAGGAATATGAGGAAAAACATTAAGATCTACAACATTTATTCCATGGGACAAAACTAGGTCCAGAGTATGACTGTGGCAGTGAGTAGGTCCAGAGACATGTTGGACAAAACCCACTGAGTCGATGATGGCTCCGAAAGCCTTTTGGAGTGGGTCTGTGGACTTTTCCATGTGAATATTAAAATCACCAAAAATTTGAATATTATCTGCTATGACTACAAGGTCCGATAGCAATTCAGGGAACTCAGTGAGGAACGTTGTATATGGCCCAGGAGGCCTGTAAACAGTAGCTATAAAAAGGGATTGAGTAGGCTGCATAGATTTCATGACTAGAAGCTCAAAAGACTAAAACTCAAAAGACTAAAAAATCCAAATGATTGGATTAGTTTAGAAAAATGTATGCCATTTATCTTTGTGTAGCATAAGATTAATCAATCAATCACTCAATGTACAAGCAAAAAAAAACATTTTTAAAAAATAATTCAAAAACATCTACTTACAGTAGAGCATGCTGCAATTTCTTTTAAACATTTGATATCACAATGCTTTGGGGAGGGCCTCCCGAGTGGTGCAGCAGTCTAAGGCACTGCATCGCAGTGCTAGCTGTGTCACTCCAGATCCTGGTTCGATCCCAGGCTATGTCGAAGCCGACTGGAAGTCCCATGAGGCATGGCACAATTGTCCCAGCGTCATCCGGGTTAGGGGAGGGTTTGGCCTGCTGGGTTGTCTTTGTCCCATCGCGACTCCTGTGGCGGGCATGGTTGCCAGGTGTTTCCTACAACACGTTGGTGCAGCTGGCTTCCGGGTTAAGCGAGCATTGTGTCAAGAAGCAGTGCGGGGTTGTGTTTCGGAGGATGCACGACCTTTGCCTCTATCGAGTCCTTACGGGAGTTGCAGCGATGGGATAAGACTGTAACTACCAATTGGATATCATGAAAAAAGGCTAAAAAGATTAATAAAAATAAAAAGTAAATGTTAAGAAATACATGAAAAAAACTAACTTTGGGGTTTACAGTGTGGTCGTGGGATGGACGCTAGCTGAAGGTTTGAAGGTGGGCTATGTGGCACAGGGGTTGTAGAGTGAGCTAGGACTGAGATGTAAGCAGTGAGTTGGTTGGAGTTTGGGGGTACGGTGTGAGACTTTTTGGAGGGCATTGGGGGTGCATCCCCCCTCTCCCCTTGGAACCACATTGTCAAGGTTACGAGTGGCCGGAGGGGCCTGGCAGAGATCCAGATGTTCTGTAACGACGCCTATAAACCTGCGGGTGCAGTGTATCTGTTTCCCCACTCTATCTGTCTCCCTGTTTCTCTCTCCCCTCTCAATTCAATTCAAGGGCTTTATTGGCATGGGAAACATGTTTATATTGCCAAAAGAAAGTGAAACAGATAATAAACAAAAGTGAATTAAACAATCAAAAAAGTTTCAAAGGAATAGACACATTTCAAATGTCTGTCTCTCTCTCTCTATGAGCCTTAATGACAGAGTCACATCAGTAGCTAAACAGGAGGAAAGACATTGAGACAACATCCCCAAAACCTTTAGCAAACATCAGTCTTCCGGCGTCTCCCACCCAGCTAGATCAATGTTTAGCCATCTGCTCCTCCCCTGTTTGCAACAGGATTTCTGAGCAAGAGAGGGAGGCCTGAGTGCAAACCATTTTTAATTTAACTAGGCAAGTCAGTTACTTCTCTGCACTACGAATCCCGTAAGCGGGATCACTTTCCTAAACAACCGCTAGAATTGCAGGGCGCCAAATGCAAAAATATTACTAAAAATATTTATAATCATGCAATCACAAGTGAAATATACCAAAACACAGCTTAGCTTGTTGTTAATCCACCTATCATGTCAGATTTTGATAATATACTTTACAGCGAAAGAAATCCAAGCTTTTGTGAGTGTAGCAATCAATGCTACAACAGCTAGGCCCAAATTAGCATGGTCACGAAAGTCAGAAAAGCAATACAATTTATCGCTTACCTTAGATAATCTTTGGATGTTTGCACTCACGAGACTCCCAGTTACACAATAAATGTTCTTTTTGTTTGATAAATATTACTTTTATAACAAAAAAACGCCATTTAGGTTGCGCGTTTTGTTCAGAAAACTACAGCCTCGTTCCGGTCCTGAAAGGAAGAAGAAAATTCCCAAACGTATCAGATTAAAAAATATTACCAAAAATATTTAGAATCATGCAATCACAAGTGAATTATACCAAAACACAGCTTAGCTTGTTGTTAATCCACCTATCGTGTCAGATTTGGAAAATATACTTTACAGCGAAAGAAATCCAAGTTTTTGTGAGTGTATCAATGAATGCTAGAACAGTTAGCCTTATATTAGCTTGGTTAGCTTGGTCACGAAAGTCAGAAAAGCAATAAAATGAATCGCTTACCTTAGATAATCTTCGGATGTTTGCACTCACGAGACTCCAAGTTACACAACAAATGTTCTTTTTGTTCGATAAATATTACTTTTATCACAAAAAAACGCCATTTGGGTTGTGCGTTATGTTCAGAAAACCAACGCCTCGTTCCTTTCGACAAATTCCAAAAAGTATCCGTAATGGTCGTAGAAACATGTCAAATGTTTTTTATAATCAATCCTCGGGTTGTTTTTAACAAACATAATCGATAATATTTCAACCGGACCATAACCTATTCATTAAGAGACAAAAAAATGGAGAGCTCCTCTCGCGCGCGCAGGAACGATTCGGAGGACACCTGACTAGTTTTGAAAAATCGCGTTAATTTTTCAAAATAAAAGCCTGAAACTATGTCTAAAGCCTGGTCACAGCCTGAGGAAGCCATTGGAAAAGGAATCTGGTTGATACCCCTTTAAATGGAAGAAATACGGGCCAGGAAACACAGATCTTTAAAAAAATATATCACTTCCGGGTTAGATTTTCTCAGGTTTTTGTCTGCAGAATACGTTGTTATACTCACAGACAATATTTTGACAGTTTTAGAAACTCTGGGGTGTTTTCTATCCTAATCTGTAAATTATATGCAAATTCTACGATCTGGGCCAGAGAAAATGTCCTTTTACCTTGGGAACGTTATTTTAAGAAAATAAAAAAAATCTGACCCCTAGCGCTAAGAAGTTTTAAGAACAAATTCTTATTTACAATGACGGCCTACACCGGACAAACCCAGAAGACACTGGGCCAATTGTGCGTGGCCCTTTGGGACTCCCAATCACGGCCAGTTGTAATACAAACTGGATTTGAACCAGAGAGTCTGTAGTGACGCCTCTAACACTGAGATGCAGTGCCTTAAACCACTGCGCCACTCGGGAGCCCATTTGTCACATGCCTCAAATACCGTGAAATACTTACTTACTAAATGTTTTGTGTGTGTGTGTGTGTGTGTGTGTGTGTGTGTGTGTGTGTGTGTGTGTGTGTGTGTGTGTGTGTGTGTGTGTGTGTGTGTGTACTGAATGTATGCATGGCAGTTTCATTACCATAAATAAGGACTGTCCGGGGGTATCATCGGATGGGGCCACAGTGTCTCCTGACCCCTCCTGTCTCAGCCTCCAGTATTTATGCTGCAGTAGTTTGTGTCGGGGGGCTAGGGCCAGTTGGTTATATCTGGAGTACTTCTCCTGTCTTATCCAGTGTCCTGTGGGAATTTAAGTATGCTCTCTCTAATTCTCTCCTTCTCTCTTTCTTTCTCTCTCTCGGAGGACCTGAGCCCTAGGACCATACGTCAGGACTACTGAGCATGATGACTCCTTGCTGTCCCCAGTCCACCTGGCCTTGCTGCTGTCCCAGTTTCAACTGCTCTGCCTGCAGTTATGGAACCCCTACCTGTCCCAGACCTGCTGTTTTCAACTCTTAATGATCGGCTATGAAAAGCCAACTGACATTTATTCCTGATTATTATTTGACCATGCTTGTCATTTATAAAAGAAATTAACATCTTGGCCATGTTCTGTTATAATCTCCACCCGGCACAGCCAGAAGAGGACTGGCCACCCCTCATAGCCTGGTTCCTCTCTAGGTTTCTTCCTAGGTTTTGGCCTTTCTAGGGAGTTTTTCCTAGCCACCGTGCTTCTACACCTGCATTGCTTGCTGTTTGGGGTTTTAGGCTGGGTTTCTGTACAGCACTTCGAGATATTAGCTGATGTACGAAGGGCTATATAAAATAAACTTGATTGATTGATTGGTTATCTCCTCCATCCAATTTTTCATATTTTAATTATTTTCTCTCCATCTCATGTTTGATGAAGTAAAAACAGATGGGATGGATAGGGCATTTAATTACCCTGCACTGATACTGCCTCACAACCAACATACAGGCGAGGACCCCCCTTCTCTCACTCACAGACACACGCACGCACACACAAACAATATAGAGTAAGAGTTGAGGTTCGGTTGTGTGGTAGAATTGTCTAATATGGTGATGGCTCATGCAGCGTCTCTTCTCCCTCGGGAGGCTGAAACGATTTGACATGGTTCCTCAGATCCTCAGGAACTTTTACAGCTGCACCATCGAGAGCATTCTGTCCCGCCCTCGACCAGAATGCTCTACAGTACATAGGTACGGACGGCCAAGCGCATCACTAGGGGTGAACTCCCAGCCATCCAGCAACTACATGCTAGGCGATGTCTGAGAAAGGCCCGAAAAATTGCCAAAGACTCCAGCCTCCCGAGACATGGACTGTTCTCCATGCTCCCATCCGGCAGACGTAACCGGTGCGTCAAGGCACAGACCAACATGCTCCTAAACATCTTCAAATTAAATCAAATCCAATGTATTTGTCACACCGTGAAATGCTTACTTACTAAATGGCTAACAACTACTGCTCTCCCTCTCCCAAAGACTATCCACACTGACTCTATGCCCATCCACAGGGCTCTACCAACGTAGACACACACACACCTTCAATGTCACTCTTACTCACACGCACGCACACATACTCACATACACACACCCCCTCACACCTACTGATTAGCTGTATTACTCCACTACGCTGCTGTTCATTGATTATTGATTACCATTAGTATCTATTTATGCATCCTGCTATTGGTCACGATTACTCCTGTTTACATGTACACTGAATGTACAAAACATTAGGAAACACATTAGGAACAACTGCTATTTCCATACCAGGTGAATCCAGATGAAAGCTATAATCCCTTATTGATGTCACCTGTTAAATCCACTTCAATCAGCGTAGATGAAGGGGAGGAGACAGGTTAAAGAAGGATTTTTAAGGCTTGAGACAATTGAGACATGGATTGTGTATGTGTGCAATTCAGATGTTGACTGGGCATGACAAAATATTTAATTGCCATTGAATGGGGTATGGTAGTAGGTTCCAGGTGCACCAGTTTGAGTGTGTCAAGAATTGCAACGTTTCTGGGTTTTTCAAGCTCAACAGTTTCCCGTGTGTGTCAAGAATGGTCCACCACCCAAACGACATCCAGCCAACCTGACACAAATGTGAGAAGCATTGTAAATAATAATGTTGAAATGTATTAATAATGATGACACCTAATAAAAATGTTAAATATGTGTTTTGTTTGTTTGCCTTTGACTTGTGTACAGAATCCACTCAACAACTTAAACCTATTATTTTGAATTGGGCAAACTTATTTATTTTGTTAAACTTATTATTTTACATTTGTTTGGTTAGCTCTTTTTTTTCAGTCAGGCAAAATTTGGCATGGGCCTAGAGAAATCAAGTCGAGTAAAAATTTTTTTTTAAAAGGTACAGTATATGTAACAATTGTTATTTGAAATAGCTCTAAAAAGCCATAATAAAGTGGCAAGGATCACAGAATATAATGCTTTCAAGATTGGAATTACAGTCGTGTGGTACAATTTGCCGGGAAAACATGGCCTGCACACTCTCACATAAGACACGTGCTTCTCCCAGGACAGAGAGGAAGAGGCGAAGCGAGAGGGTTTACTCTGCCCAAAATCTGTCCACTTTAAGAAGATCCTTAATTATAAAGCAAGTGTGGAGTTTTTGTATGGGGGACAATGAGAAAGTGTCAAATTTAGTCAAGATAAAAATGTATTTTTATTTTGATACATGGGGCTTATTTGATCAAATTGAAGTTTTTTGTAATGCTTAGGTTGTTAGGAGTGTACTGATATAAGTTTGATGCACATGACATCACAGAAAATGTGAAAAAAAACACTTTATATCGGAGATGTCCCTGTTGAAATTTGAGACAGTCTATGCACAATCATGAGGCTAGCATCACATTTCACTCTCCATTGATTACAGGGATGCTGGCCCATGTTGACTCCAATTCTTCACACTGTTGTGTCAAGTTGGCTGGATGTCCTTTGGATGGTGGACCATTCTTGATACACATGGAAAACTGCTGAGCATGAAATACCCAGAAGCTCTGCAGTTCTTGACACACATTAGCAGCAGCGTAGGTGTGTGAGGGGGTGTGCGCATGTGGATGTAAATGTGTGGCATCTGTAATGAGTGTGTGAGTGAGGGTGTGTGAGAAAGTGTGACAGTGAAGGTGTGTGTGTCTATGTGGGTAGAGCCCTGTGGATGGGCATAGAGTCAGTGTGGATAGTCTGTGGGAGAACGAGAGCAGTAGTTGTTAGCCACTTAGTAAGTAAGCATTTCAAGTCTCTTGTATTTGGCGCATGTCATTGAAGTGGATATAACAAGTGACATCAATAAGGGATCACCTGGATTCACCTGGTCAGTCCATGTCTTGGAAAGAGCAGGTGTTCCTAATGTTTTGTATACTCAGTGTACAGTTGAAGTCAGAAGTTTACATACACCTTAGCCAAATACATTTCAACTCAGATTTTCACAATTCCTGACATTTCATCCTCGTAAAAATTCCGTGTCTTAGGTCAGTTAGGATCACGACTTTATTTTAAGAATGTGAAATATCAGAATAATAGTAGAGAGAATGATTTATTTCAGCTTTTATTTCTTTCATCACATTCCAGTGGGTCAGAAGTTTACATACACTCAATTAGTATTTGGTAGGATTGCCTTTAAATTATTTAACTTGGGTGAAACGTTTCAGGTAGCCTTCCACAAGCTTCCCACAATAGGTTGGGTGAATTTTGGCCCATTCCTCCTGACAGATCTGGTGTAACTGAGTCAGGTTTGTAGGCCTCCCCGCTCGCACACGCTTTTTCAGTTCTGCCCACAAATTTTCTATGGGATTGAGGTCAGGGCTTTGTTTTTTTTGCCACAATTTTGGAAGTATGCTTGGGGTCATTGTCCATTTGGAAGACCCATTTGCGACCAAGCTTTAACTTCCTGACTGATGTCTTGAGATGTTGCTTCAATATATCCACATATTTTCCTGCCTCATGATGCCATCTATTTTGTGAAGTGCACCAGTCCCTCCTGCAGCAAAGCACCCCCACAACATGATGCTGCCACCCCCGTGCTTCACGGTTGGGATGGTATTCTTCGGCTTGCAAGCCTCCCCCTTTTTCCTCCAAACATAACAATGGTCATTATGGCCAAACAGTTATATTTTTGTTTCATCAGACCAGAGGACATTCCTCCCAAAAGTACGATCTTTGTCCCCATGTGCAGTTGCAAACCGTAGTCTGGCTTTTTTATGGTGGTTTTTGAGCAGTGGCTTCTTCCTTGCTGAGCGGCCTTTCAGGTTATATCGATATAGGACTCGTTTTACTGTGGATATAGATACTTTTGTACCTGTTTCCTCCAGCATCTTCACAAGGTCCTTTGCTGTTGTTCTGGGATTGATTTGCACTTTTCGTACCAAAGTACGTTCATCTCTAGGACAGAACGCTTATCCTTCCTGAGCGGTATGACGGCTGTGTGGTCCCATGGTGTTTATACTTGCATACTATTGTTTGTACAGATGAACGTGGTACCTTCAGGCATTTGGAAATTGCTCCCAAGGATGAACCCGACTTGTGGAGGTCTACTATTTTTTTTCTGAGGTCTTGACTGATTTCTTTTGATTTTCCCATGATGTCAAGCAAAGAGGCACTGAGTTTGAAGGTAGGCCTTGAAATACATCCACAGGTACACCTCCAATTGACTCAAATGATGTCAATTAGCCTATCAGAAGCTTCTAAAGCCATGACATAATTTTCTGGAATTTTTCAAGCTGTTTAAAGGCACAGTCAACTTAGTGTATGTAAACTTCTGACCCACTGGAATTGTGATACAGTGAATTATAAGTGAAATAATCTGTTTGTAAACAATTGTTGGAAAAATTACTTGTGTCATGCACAAAGTAGATGTCCTAACCGACTTGCCAAAACTATAGTTTGTTAACAAGAAATTTGTGGAGTGGTTGAAAAACAAGTTCTAATGACTCCAACCTAAGTGTATGTAAACTTCCGACTTCAACTGTATATGGCAAGGTAAGCATTCCCAGATAAAAATAACAAAATTACAACGAGGGAAAGACGTAGGAGGACTATCCGTACTAAAATTTAAATTGTATTTCCAGGCACTAGCGCTGCGTCCCATCCTAAATTGGTTTACACATGATTCTTCTGTCCCCTGGCTGAATATATAGATACAGTATTAGTCTCCTATTGACCTGGAAGAGGTGGTCTTCAATGATATATCCCTTAAACAATGTAAACTAATTTACTTGAAACGAATCTTGGCTATTTACATTATTTTGTTCTAAAGCTAGCTTGTTTTTCAATATTTGAGTTTCAACTGCTAGTAAAGAGAAGACAACGCTTCTATTAGTCAGACTCAATATCACAGGCACAAATGTGACTCGAGTCGCGTTACGACCGTAACGTCCCACTTAAAGGGACAGGTGACATTTTTGTCTCATCTGGGATATTTTGGTTCAAAAAATGAAATTAAACAATATACCACAATTCTTCTTACTAATAATACATTTATAGTTTCATAAACATTACAAAGCATGCTCATCTCTTTTTCTTGTGTTTTGTTGGTGTAATTTTAGCAAAAAAATTATAATAATTAACTGGTAAAAAAAATCTGAGTTAGTGGTAGATTTAAATGTACCTGCCACAGTGGCTGGGGGACCAAAAAGTACATTTTAGGCCCTGGTCCCCTAAATCAGGTAGGCACATTCCTTTTATATGATGTGGGAGTGACCTTCAATCTAATGCTTCTGGGACAAAGTTACAAAATTCATTTTGAAGTGCATTAATATAAATATTCAATGCGTTGCATCTACTATGTTACTTAATGATGATAGCTCCCTGAATCTCTCAATCAATCAGAGATGATTACTGCTGGCAAGCAGCACTGCCACAAAATAATATGTTAGCTCTTAGATGGCAATTTGCCAGTGGATACAGTTACTTTTTAAGCAATAATACGAGAGGCCATGTGTTAAAACTGTCATAACACATGGACTCGAGTGTATTATTGCTTTTATACAATGGGTTACCAGCATTAAAAGGAAAGATTATCTCCCAAACCATCAATTTTTCAACAAAACGTGATGCTGCATTCACTAACACTGGTTGTCAAGTGCAATTGTAGGCATTCTCTGGTCGTTAGTTCTATTCGTATTGACTGCCACTTAAAGCAAAACTGCTCACGCTTTGGTTGATAGTTCCAGAACTTTGCAAGTTGCAATGGAAAACAGAAATGGTTGCTATGGAGGCTCTTCCCCCTTGCTCGCTAGCCAACTACACATCTAACACAATCACTTCAGACTGAAGATGGAAAGACTAGCTGCATTTCGTTTAGTTTACCTGTTTTTCTATAGATTTGTTTTTATTGTTTAAATATCCATAAAAATTATGCTGATTCATGATTTCGACTGACTGAGAAAAGCTGCCTGTCTGTCTCGTCCCGACACGTTCATTATTATGGGACACAAATGTCGAAGATAATGTCTTGATACTTTTTACAGTGCAGATCAAGTTTACAAGTTGCATGGCTGGGCATTGGATTGGCATTAGACATTGGATCTGTTGTAGTAGTTGTAGTAATAATAGTGCTTAGTGTTTATTGGTTAAGTGGTAGGGGTTGGCCGGCGGGTGGGCAGATAGAGATGTGGGGAGGTATACTGACAACCAACCTGTGTTGCTAGGCGGAGTGGAAAAGGGTGGAAAACATGGTTTCTGGTGGGAAGGGTTGGGGGATGCGGGGGGTTGGACGGATGACATGTTGGGCTGGGGGGAATGGGATGGGGAGTTGGTGGTGTAGGCCCACCTCTTTCTGTTTCTTTTTCTTTACATACCAATTTTACTATTACAAAATAATTTTTGATCACTATGATAATTTCTCTGATATTTTATCTGTAAACCTCCCAACCCAAAAACGACAAAACAAATACAAACGTGGTAAAAAAAATACAGAAATAAAGACATGGTTCTACAGCAAACATGGTTCCACAACAGACATGGTTCTACAGCAAACATGGTTCCACAACTGACATGGTTCTACAGCAACATGGTTCTACATCAGACATGGTTCTACAGCAAACATGGTTCCACGACAGACATGGTTCCACAGCAGACATGGTTCAACATCAGACATGGTTCCACATCAGACATGTTTCTACAGCAAACATGGTTCCACATCAGACATGGTTCTACAGCAAACATGGTTCCACATCAGACATGGTTCCACATCAGACAGGGTTCCACATCAGCCATGGCTGCTCCTCCCTTCCTATAAGCATAAACTTAAACAGGAAGTACCTGTGCTAAGGACTATCGAACGCTGGTCTGACCAATCGGAATCCTCGCTTCAAGATTGTTGCGGACTGGGATATATTCCGGGTAGCTTCAGAGAATAACATTGACGTATTTACTGACACGGTGACTGAGTTCATCAAGAAGTGTATAGGATATGTTGTACCCACTGTGATTATTAAAACCTACCCTAACCAGAAACGGTGGATAGATGGCAGTATTCGCGCAAAACTGAAAGTGCGAACCACTGCATTTAACCATGGCAAGATGACTGGGAATATGGCAGAATACAAACAGTGTAGTTATTCTCTCCGCAAGGCAATCAAACAGGCAAAACGTCAGTATAGAGAAAAGTAGAGTCGCAATTCAACGACTCAGACACGAGATGTATTTGGCAGGGTCTACAGACAATCACAGACTACAAAAGGAAAATCTGCCACGTCATGGATACCGACGTCTTGCTTCGGATAAGATAAACACCTTCTTCGCTCGCTTTGGGGATAACACAGTACCACCGACTAGGCCTGCTACCAAGGACTGTGGGCTCTCCTTCTCCGTGGCCAACGTGGGTAAGACATTTAAGCGTGTTTATGCTTATCTACAATTATCTCGAGGTGATCTGCTTCTTTCTTTTCCTCCTCTGGGTCTGGCTGTAGGCGCCTGACCTTTTTCTCTCTGTTCTTGCCTTTGACCCTCTCTATGTCTAGCCCCTCGGCCTGTTGTTTATCTGCCTTGTCTCCACATGCCTTATGTATCTGTCTCATTCTCACAATCTATGTGTATGTATTTCTATGATCTATGTATGTGCTCTTTTTCCCATTATCCAATTACTATATCTGCTCTCCTGCACAATCTATGTGTGTGTCTCTTTATTCTCTTACTCTATGTGGGCAGTCTCCTTTCGTGGGATAGTCAGACCTATTTTGCGCGTAAGTTGCTAAATTCCTTTCTTGAAACTTTATCTATAGAGGTGTCGATCGGACATTAGATCTCACCCGTATACAACTATAAGCTATTTTCCAGGGGTCGTAAATCTCTAGTCGGCAGCCTATTTTTCTGTTGTTGCTTGTTCTTTTGACGTTACTGTCTCTTATCTCCCTCCGCTATATTAGGCTTCCCTTCTTTGTTGGATGATCAGACCTAGATGTGCGTAGATCTGACTCTCACCTTTCTGTTAATATACTCCAGATCAATTGCTGTTAGATCTTAGTATGTTAGACCGGCTAATATATTTTGACCAATTTAGCGGTTAGGTCTCAACATTAGATAGTTTATTGGTAGTGGCCACAGATACCTTGGGTCATTACGGATCCCCTTTTCCTGCTGCCTAGGTGGCTCTACACCCAATTCCTATTTTCCCATTGCCTAGAATACTACCTATATCAGGGTTCTCTACACAAAATTCAAAAAATAGGTCACCTGATAAGAATGCCTTGTGGGATTTTTAAAATCAACACCTAAACTACACCAAAACAATCAAATATATTTCTGAATGTAGCCCGAGCGTCAATTCCCCATAATTCATGAATAAAGATTTACTCACCTTCTCATAGACTGGGGAAAGCAATGTAGGTTGGATCTTGTCACCATCTCTGTTGTGTACCAGTTCACCACTGGCCTGAAATAAACCCTCAATTCAGAGGTCAGATCATTGTCTTACGGAACCTGGATCCGCCCGTGCACGGTTTTCAGCAGTTCCCTGGGACGACAGAGGCAGGTATTGAGATCCGGCTCGAAGGACCAATTGTTAAGAGAATTATGTTCTCAATGTTCATATACCAATTCAATTCAAAATACTCAGTCTGCTAGATCAGGATTTGTAAGATACTGATTGAAATGAAGCAGACAGAGGCCCAGCTAAAATAGTCAATAAGGTTTATTCACAGGAACGTTCTAAAGTCAAGAAAACAAAACAATTCATTTTATACTGACTTCTCACGCACACCCATTCACACAAACATACGCACACACATCCACACAAACATACGCACACAATGTCCTGCTACGCACACACATTCACACTAACAGAAGGTATCCTACGCACATACTGTCTCACTACCCAGCCGACAGAGATTAGGGAGACCTTGACCTTAAGACGCATTCTCCGTTCTCTCCCAAATCTCCAGTCAGGTCGGCACCGAGCTCAGACAGCCTGTCTTTAAAATACCATAAAGACATCATTACCTATATTGTTTTACCCCAATTCTGACTAGGACTACACATTTATTGATTATGATTTTTTACTTCCTAACCAATTCCATACAATTATATGTTTCAGGGTGGAATATTCTAATCATTCAATTAACAGATAAATCCCATTAACTTCTCTGCGCTACGGATCCCTTTTACGGGATCATTTTCCTAAACAACCGCTGAATTGCAGGGCGCAAAATATTACTACAAATATTTATAATCATGCAATCACAAGTGAAATATACCAAAGCACAGCTTAGCTTGTTGTTAATCCACCTATCGTGTCAGATTTTGAAAATATGCTTTACAGAGAAAGAAATCCAAGCTTTTGTGAGTGTATCAATCAATGCTACAACAGCTAGCTCCAAATTAGCATGGTCACGAAAGTCAGGAAAGCAATAAAATTAATCGCTTACCTTTGATAATCTTCGGATGTTTGCATTCACGAGACTCCCAGTTACACAACAAATGTTCTTTTTGTTCAATTAATATTACTTTTATAACAAAAAAAACGCCATTTGGGTTGCGCGTTATGTTCAGAAAACCAAAGCCTTTTTCCGTTCGACGAAAATTCCAAAAAGTATCCGTAATGGTCGTAGAAACATGTCAAATGTTTTTTATAATCAATCCTCAGGTTGTTTTTAACAAACATAATCGATAATATTTCAACCGGACCGTAACCTATTCAATAAGAGAGAAAAAGAAAATGGAGAGCTACCCTCTCGCGCGGAGGAACTAATCAGAGGACACCTGACTACTTTTGAAAAATCTCGCTCATTTTTCAAAATAAAAGCCTGAAACTATGTCTAAAGCCTGGTCACAGCCTGAGGAAGCCATTGGAAAAGGAATCTGGTTGATACCCCTTTAAATGGAAGAAAGACGGGCCAGGAAACACAGATTTTTAAATAATAAAATCACTTCCGGGTTGGATTTTCTCAGGTTTTCGCCTGCAGAATCAGTTTTGTTATACTCACAGACAATATTTTGACAGTTTTGGAAACTTTGGAGTGTTTTCTATCCTAATCTGTAAATTATATGCATATTCTACGATCTGGACCTGAGAAATAGTCTGTTTACCTTGGGAACGTTATTTAAAAAAAAATAATAATCTGACCCCTAGCGTCAAGACGCTTTAACACCTTCACAAGGCTGCCGGCCCAGACGGCATCCCTAGATGCGTCCTCAGAGCATGCACAGACCAGCTAGCTGATGTGTTTACAGACATATTCAATCTCTCCCTATCCCAGTTTACTGTCCCACATGCTTCAAGATGGCCACCAATGTTCCTGTACCCAAGAAAGCTAAGGTAACTGAACTAAATGACTATAGCCCCGTAGCACTCACTTCTGTTATCATGAAGTGCTTTGAGAGACTAGTCAAGAATCATATCACCTCTACTTTACCTGTCACCCTAGACCCACTTCAGTTTTCTTACCGCCTCAATAGATCCACAGACGATGCAATCGCCATCGCTCTGCACACTGCCCTATCCCATCTGGATAAGAGGAATATCTACGCAAGAATGCTGTTCATTGATGCTAGCTCAGCATTCAACACCATAGTACCCTCCAAGCTCCTCATCAAGCTTGAGGCCATGGGTCTGAACCCCGCCCTGTGCAACTGGGTCTTGAACTTCCTGACGGGCCGCCCCCAGGTGGTGAAGGTAGGAAACAACCCCTCCACTACGCTAATCCTCAACACAGGGGCCCCATAAGAGTGCGTGCTCAGCCCCCTCCTGTACTCCCTGTTCACCCATGACTGTGTGACCAAGCACGCCTCCAACTCAATCATCAAGTTTGCAGTAGTAGGCCTGATTACCAACAATGATGAGACCAGCCTACAGGGAGGAAGTGAGGGCCCTGGAGGAGTGGTGCCAGGAAAATAACCTCTCACTCAGCGTCAACAAAACAAATGAGATGATCGTGGACTTCAGGAAACAGCAGAGGGAGCACCCCCCCCCACCCCCACCCCCCACCCCTATCGACATCGACTGGACCGCAGTGGAGAAGATGGAAAGCTTCAAGTTCCTTGGCGTACACATCACTGACAAACTGAAATGGTCCACCCACACAGACAGTGTGGTGAAGAAGGCACAACAGCATCTCTTCAACCACACGAGGCTGAAAAAATTTGCCTTGGCACCGAAAACCCTCACAAACTTTTACAGATGTACAATTGAGAACATCCTGTCGGGCTTTATCACCGCCTGGTACGGCAACTGCACAGCCCACAATCACAGAACTCTCCAGAGGGTGGTGCAGTCTGCCCAACTTATCACCGGGGGCAAACTACCTGCCCTCCAGGACACCTACAGTACCCGATGTCACAGGAAGGACAAAAAGATAATCAAGGACAACAACCACCCGAGCCACTGCTTGTTCACCCCGCTATCATCCAGAAGGCGAGGTCAGTACAGGTGCATCAAAGCTGGGACCGAGAGACTGAAAAACAGCTTCTATCTCAAGGCCATCAGACTGTTAAATAGCCATCACTAGCACATAGAGGCTGCTGCCTGTATGCATAGACTTTGAATATCTGGACACTTTAATTAACAGAACACTTAATAATGTTTACATATCTTGCATTACTCATCTCATATGTATGTACTGTATTCTATACTATGTACTGTATCTTAGTCTATGCCGCTCTGATATTGCTCTTCCATATATTTCTAGATTCTTAAGTACATTCCTTTACTTAGATTTGTGTGTATTGGGTATATGTTTTGAAATTGTTAGTTATTACTTGTTAGATGTTACTGCACTGTCGGAGTTAGAAACACAAGCATTTCACTACACCCGAAATAACATCTGCTAAACACGTGTATGTGACCAATAAAATGTATTTGATTTGGAGAAAACATGGTTCCACAGCAGACATGGTTCCACAGCAGACAAGGTTCCACAGCAGACATGGTTCCACAGCAGACAAGGTTCCACAGCAGACATGGTTCCACAGCAGACATGGTTCCACAGCAGACA
This sequence comes from Salvelinus fontinalis, assembly GCF_029448725.1. NCBI lineage: Eukaryota > Metazoa > Chordata > Actinopteri > Salmoniformes > Salmonidae > Salvelinus > Salvelinus fontinalis. Next base: position 24,817,772 of record NC_074682.1, read on the forward strand.
TGGTTCCACAGCAGACATGGTTCCACAGCAGACATGGTTCCACAGCAGACAAGGTTCCACAGCAGACAAGGTTCCACAGCAGACATGGTTCCACAGCAGACATGGTTCCACATCAGACATGGTTCCACAGCAGACATGGTTCCACATCAGACATGGTTCCACAGCAGACATGGTTCCACATCAGACATGGTTCCACATCAAACATGGTTCCACAGCAGACATGGTTCCACAGCAGACATGGTTCCACACCAGACATGATTCCACAGCAAGCATGGTTCCACAGCAGACATGGTTCCACAGTAAACATGGTTCCACAGCAGACATGGTTCCACATCAGACATGGTTCCACAGCAGACATGGTTCTACATCAGACATGGTTCCACAGCAGACATGGTTCCACAGCAGACATGGTTCCACAGCAGACATGGTTCCACAGCAGACAAGGTTCCACAGCAAACATGGTTCCACATCAGACATGGTTCCACAGCAGACATGGTTCCACAGCAGACAAGGTTCCACAGCAGACATGGTTCCACAGTAGACAAGGTTCCACAGCAGACATGGTTCCACAGCAGACAAGGTTCTTGTTGTTTGCATCAAACTTTCAACAACCATCTGTGCTCAGTCCACATATATACGCCAACATATACTGAACCATCTGGAATGCATTGAAGCACATAACTCTCTTTCTTGCGCTCTCCATTTCTTTCTTGCTTTGTGTGCATGTGCATGGGTGAGTGTTTGTGTGCATGTGCATGGGTGATTGTTTGTGTGCATGTGCATGGGTGAGTGTTTGTGTGCGCGTGCATGTGTGTGTGTTTGTGTGCGTCTGCAAGTGTGGGGGTTTGTGTGCGTCTGCAAGTGTGAGTGTTTGTGTGAGTGTTTGTGTGCGTGAGCATGTGTGTGTTCTATAACACTGGTGTGGTTCGGATACAAGGTTTAGTGGGAGAGCAGCAAGGCAACATCTCTCTCTCTCTCTCGCTTTCTCTCATGTGGATACAAAAAATATATATTTGTGGGGACAGTCTGGCACAAGTCCCCCAACTCACTGGCTCACCCAGCCACTAAGAAACAGATCTGCCTGAATCACAACAATCAGTCTGTGTGTGCGTGCATGCTTGAGTGTGTGTGTGTGTGTGCGTGTCTTCTGCCCACAATCAATTAGTTCCACATAGTGGGGATTTTAAAGTCTCTGTGCCTCAGATAGAGAGCCAATAGTTATAGAGAATATTTAGTTCCATATGAAAAGAACAGCAACATCTGCCCACAAATGTAAAAACAGAAAAGTACTTTAATAGATGAAATGTCAAGGCATTTCTAGAAAGTTAAATAAATAGTTTAATATTCTACCATCAGCTTTAGCCAGTGTTTGAAGTGGAATGAAAAGGGTACAGGGTCTACTCTAGAAAAGGTGCTGACTCAAGCCCTCTCTTCCCTCTAACTTTTCGACAACTCTTCAATGTGAAGAATACAGTATGATTTGCACGGATAAATATAATCTGCTGGCTCTGATGCTCTCCACTTTCTAAGTATATACAGCCGACAGAGAAATGCTCTTAAAAAGAGCTTTGTCAGATGAAAATCATAGATTTCAATACATCAATCCATTCCACGACTGATGCGAACCGGATTACAATGCCTCTGTACTGAGAGCACTTCACGCTAAACCCTCTACATGCACACCAAGCTGAAGATTATATGATGTGTTGTTTTTCAAAGCACAGCGTCACTACAGTGTTCAACCGTATTGTATGTAGAGGGCTTAGCTTGAAGTGCTCTCTGGCCATTGTTGCATTCCATTGACCTGCACATTAATAAAACACAGAGTATATCCTTTGCTCTGCATCTCCCTGACTCATGGAGAAAAAGGGAAAGCTGAATTTACAGAAGCCAAAAACGAGTCACTCTTCATGTCAGGAGTATTCATTTATGATTTTCATCACAGCCTGTGACCCTGTCACCTCTGTTAGAATGCAGTCTTTGTAATTTAATGGTTAATATTCAATAGCCACTTGTCCTCTGCGCTTGCTGGGTGCATGGAAAATCTCTAGAGGGGGTGTGTGTATGTGCGTGTCTTTGTGTGTGCGTGTGCGTGCCTGTGTACTAGGAAAGGGAAATGGGGTTCGTCACCAGAAAGGCTTCCTCCAAAACAGTTGCAGATGTTCAGAGATGTTCTCTCTCTCTCCTCCTCCTCACTGTGTCTGAGGCCGAGTACTGAAGGGTCTCTCTGTGTGACCTGTAGGGGTGGCCTCCAGTGCTGCCTGTGGCCCGAGACCACCTCTACACACTGGCCCCGTTATCTCTGACCTCTACACACTGTGGGATGGACAGGCTGGGGAACTGACCTCTCAGTCATACATACTGTACACACAACACACTGGCCCCGTTATCTCTGACCTCTTTTTTATTATATTTTTATTTCACCTTTATTTAACCAGGGAGGCCAGTTGAGAACAAGTTCTCATTTACAACTGTGACCTGGACAAGATAAAGCAAAGCAGTGCGACACAAACACAGAGTTACACATTGGATAAACAAACGTACAGTCAATAACACAATAGAAAAATCTATATACAGTGTGTGCAAATGTAGTAAGATTAGGGAGGTAAGGAAATAATAATAAATAAATAGGCCATAGTGGCAAAATAATTACAATTTACCATTACACACTGTAGGATGAACAGGCTGGGGAACTGACCTCTCAGCCACACATACTGTATACTGTACACACACACAACACACTGGCCCCGTTATCTCTGACCTCTACACACTGTGGGATGGACAGGCTGGGGAACTGTGCACTGTACACACACACCACTCTTAACATCTATTCACATCTGTGATTATCTATGTGGGTATAGTATACAGAGGGGGAGAGAGTAGGTGGGAGAGAAGCATGAGAGGGGGGTAGAACGAGTGGAGAAACAGAGAGAAAGCGAGAGGGGAGATCTCAAACAGAAAAAAGTCCCAGTGTTTCTACACACATTGATGCATTGGCCCAAACAGGCATTCCTGCTCAACGACTTTGGCAGACCTTTAAAAAGCATATTAAAGTGCTCTGTTCTGCATGAGGCCAGTTGTTGCTCTGTTTTCTCTACTAAGACAAGGAATGGAGGAGGTGTACAGAACTGTGCAAAGACATGGTTATGGGGAGAACAGGGAGAATGGATACGATATGAGGACATACTGTATCTGGACCATCAAAGTGCTACACAATATTGTAGCGCATGTACAGCTATAGATACTCAACAAACTGGTACAAATCTGAAGATTTACTTGCCTATTAAAATTACTCAATACCTTTTGTCATATACAGTATATTCCTGATTGGTTTCATTATTCCTGTGTCTGTTTTAAGGAGACTTCAGTCTGTTCAGAGCAGAGCCATTTGAGCACTGAGAGCCTTCACTGCACATCAACATCAAAGAGTCCATCTTGGCCGTCTGCTCTGTGTACAGGAGGCACCACCTCACAATATTAATTTTAAAAAACAGATAAAAGTAGTCTTTGTTACTTTGGATGAGTACTTGTTGAACATAATAGTAGCTACATAGAGGGCGTCCATACCTGATAAAAGGAATAGGCACCACGGGTCACTTCTTACACAGTCATTTTATTACACACATCACTGGGTAAACACTACACACATGTATTGAACATAATGCTAGAATTGACTGCTTTCACCAAAGCAGACTAACATTAGAGTTTATATCCATGAGATGTTTGAAGGCATATTTGATAAAATGTTTTTTTTATTTTTATCAAATGATAGATTGCACTGGAAAGGTACCTTGCACTGTTAGGGAATGCAGAAAGTCATTGTTCATCTGGGCATTATCAAGTTGATTTATTTTCCAGTTGTCTCCTAACTATTTGAGTATAAACACCACAACTTGACTACATTAGCTAGTGTTCCTGTTTGATTCAGAGTGCATCCAAGACAACCAATATCATTATGGCTTCATCTATCTCTCAAATTCATACTTCTGATTTAAAAACAATTCCATGAAAAACCCCTACATAGTTAGGGCTAGGCATATTTCCAGGGCTTTACCAAACATTGATTGGATGTACAATATCACAACGCCTCTCTCTCTACATAATTCATAATCAGGGATAAAATCTTAATGCAACTATTCAATTTTACCTCAGGCACCGTGTAGAGGTACAGTACAGATATGAGAGATTGCTAGTATTCCTAGTATTCCAAGTAAGGCACATCTTTCATTAGCAGGTGCACCCAGTAAAACAAGTCTGCAAGCCCTTGGAATCAATAAAAGCAAGAGGATAGTTTGATAAGCCAAATGATACCCTAAAACCAAGCTGAAAACCTTCTACAGAATATAGGATCCATAGATAAAGACAAACCTGACATAGCAGGAGTAAAATAAACGCCTGAAACTAGATCCCCTACATACCGGTCTTGACGAGAAGAAAAAAAGTTTATCTTCTGCAATGTTCAACCAATCCAGTAAATGTGGAGGAGGAGTTAAGATGGAAAGTCGCCTTGTTAAAGTCCAAAAGTGGAACAGCATCACAGGCTCTATTTCCATTTTCCCTGAAAACCAGAACATCCGGATATTGGAGACTCGGCAGAGGCTAAGCTACAAAAACTATTTTCTTTGGTATGAGAAAACTCACACAGTCATGTGAGGATCAACACAGTGTCAGATCAGAACAATCAGGATCCACAGGATATTCAATATAAACACATGATTTAGTACAAATTGCATATGAGTTGCTGGGCAGAAAGGGGTATGTGTTGTAGTGTTTGAGTTTGCAGGACCTATTCTATTGTCATAAAACTAATCTACGTACCATTCAAATGACTTAGCATAATATCCCCAGATATTTTAAAATAACATTTTGAAGAACTACTGCTTTACAGGGAGAGAGGTTGGACCTGATAACATAGAAATGTACTTTTCATATTGGAAGAGAAAGAGAAAAAAAAAAATCGACATAAAATAAGATGGTTAATATCATTTTTGTAGTGAGGAGAGACAATCCAGGCCTGGAGTAAAGTGGAGGCCTTCCGTTCAAATACAGTACAGTACAAGAGAATGACAGATATCAGGTAAAGGCATTGAGAGTTTGAATGATCTCTTCCAGTCTATCTGTTAGATCTGAAATCTGTTTACAGCACAACATGGAAATCATTCAAAATATCCAGACAGTATGGTTAAGATTCAAAATAAAATCACAGAAAGAGGAAAGCCCTAAGAGAAAGAGCTCTCCTTTCACATGTTTGAGTAAGATGGAGGATATGTCCTTTGCTAGGTCTGTCTACAACGCGCCTATGGGTCATGGACAAACACTGGACTCTACTGTAGTGACCAGTGGTCTTCACTCCGGATCTTTCGTTCAGCCCAGCACTAACCCACCTGATTAAAATCATCAACTAAAAATCTATATCTTGATTAGCTGAATTAGATGTGCTAATGCTGGGCTATGGAACAAAAGTCTGTAACATTGTTGGCCAATTTCCATTGGTTTGTAGCTGAGCCCCCTACTCCCAGTCCCAGCAACTCTGACAGGACAACCGCGGTAGACAGACCCTCCACATGGACTGTGCACTTTGAGAAAGAAATGGTTAGCACTAAAACTGGAAGACTTTAACCTTGCCAAGGACAAACTAGAGTGCTGCTCAGATCTGAGCGACCATTTTCCCATTACTCTGCAGTCTTATCTACAGAAACACAAAAATCCTGTTAAATGGAGCCATTTCTCATTTGCCTTCAAGGTCATTCTCATGCATCGAGAGAGCCAGTCATTGTGCTGCTGAGCCTCTGGAGACACAGGGTGTTCTGCTGTAATAAGAGATGGCTCACTGAGAGTCCAAAAGAACAGTCCAGAGAGACGCCGCGCAGAACCATCGCTGGAGCACAGCGACCATACAGTAGAAAAACTAGAGCCCGACTGATAAATCAGTTGAACGATATTAGCCTTTAACAGAAAGATTTGTATCGGTATTTATTCCACAGATATTATTGTAACGACCCTGTGGTTATAAGCGCGGAAATCGACAATGCCGCTTGAGCATGCTTTTGCGGCACAGTCGATAGCGCGCTGCACTTCGGGCTGGAAGGTCGAGGGTTCGAGACCTGCTCCCTACCGTTTCATTATTTTTAGAATAAACAAATACGTCTGCTCATTTGTGGTCATTTTTTAATAGTCAATGGTTGCCTGAAGAGGGCGCTCTATGAGCTGCTCATTGAACATCATTCAGGCCTAGGTCACAACGTGAGTAGCTTGCCACAGCCAGCGTATTTGAATAAGTATATAATCAAAAGTACACTTCAACAAGCAAGCAGCCCTGTCCTCATCACATTCTCACTTAGTTAACGTAAGCTCAGCTATCTAGCCAGCATGGTAGTTCGCTTTGCTAGCTAGCAATCTATGCTACTTATGTGCAACACTGGACTAGCGCCAAAGTGAACAATCATTCTTGATACAAAAATAACACTATTACTGTCTGGGCCTATTATATTAGCTAGTGGGCTTATTTAGTTTGTTTTCCGAAATATGCAATCTGAAAAAAGCAGGCCATGTGCTTGCATTCATGATGAGATAACTCTAGCTAGCTAGCTAAATGAGAACGTGTGACTAAAACAAGTGCGGCAAGCATTTGCCTGCATAAATGTTTTTAGTCATCAGGCCATTTGCGGTTGAAATTTACAGCTAATATATTTTGTATTGAATAACAGTAATGTAGATATGGTTTCTGTAAGAAAACATTGTCGTAATGAACAGCTAGCTTGTGCTTGTCATATCCTACTCTCATTGCAAGGTTGCCATAAAGTGTTTGTTTACATGACCTTTGACTGTTGTAGACACTGTGGTAAATCTACTCAAGACAAATGCTGACGCTGACACCTAGTGGTGACATTACGAACGGCATGTTACTGCATTTCAATGCTTATTTGTGAACAGTGCAGTTTCAGATTTACTTTGAGACTAAGTTTAATTCATTCAACCTTGTGGTGGTTTAACACAAGCACTTTTGCATACTTCTTATCTACTGCCATAGATAGGTACAACTTAAAGATATGTCTAAGAAGGGACACTAAACAAGTATTACTGTTGTATTTATTGAGCATATAGTTGCTTTTTCGTGGATATCTTAAATAATGTTTATTTTAATATTTTAAGAAATTATCATTTAGAGTATCTGTTAATCCTTTGAAGCACAATTTGTGTAAAAAAAGTATGTTTTTCATTCCACCTCTAAAAACAATATATTGGCTGATATATCAGTAAATCAGTGACTTTGCCTCCCTCCTATCGTTATCAGACCCAAAAATCCCATATCGGCCGGGCTCTAAGCAAAACATCTGCATAACAATGAGAGATATCCATGGTCCTCCTTAGTAAACCGACAAGCAACACAGAGGAGGTGAGCAGGAGAAGCCAAAGAGTAGTCCCTGTCCTTCGATTGGTCAATTCCAACGGATTGTCCACAACATTGAACAATGTCAGTGCTCTACCTTGGTCAAAGCCAATGATATGTCCTTACATTGACCAATGATCCGCCCCTCCACTGCCCTCTCTACTAAGCCAGAGAGGAAGAGGTGGAGCGGTAAGCAGACTGATAAGCAGACCGCCTGCCTTTGGGACAATGACTCCCATTGTTAGGGTGGAGACAAGACCATCTTGTCATTATATACAGTATCTCTGACTGAGCCTGAGCTGTGTCAGTGTGTGAGATATATATATTTATGGCCCTGTGCAGTTTGAAAGGCTCAGGAGGAGAAACAGAGGCCGCAGCACTCCATGCAGATCTCCAGGCAGTCTGCAGACTCGCAGCACGCGTCGATGATCCCACAATCCATGTCACACGGCAGTTCACAGTCGCCACACTCCTCGGAGGCACAGCAGCAACAGAAACATGCCGAGTCGTCCCCCGCACACGAACCACAGGTGGCACAGTCCAAAACGATGTTACACAGAGTCAGGAACTCACAGAACAGACAGGCCAGGATACAGTGAACACAACAGTCTGAGGGAGAGAAGGAGAGTTATTCATATTTATTTTACCTGGTAGTTGATTACAATGCATAGTGTTTTGAGAAGAGGGAGAGATGGAATAGAGATAGGAGAGGTGGGGTACTACAGTGAGATGGACAGAAGTAGGTAGCTTCTCACCATCCTGTGCCTCTGTAGGTATCTGGGAGCTGTTGCTCTTGGAGGAGCTCTTGCTCCTCTTGCTGCTCTGAGAGGTGATGGAGGGGTTGGACTGGAGCTCCTTAGGGTTCTTCATCCCCGATGAGGAAGACGAGGAGGAAGAGGCCGCCCTGGGTACGGAGCTGGGGGCCGGCCGATCATGGAGCCCTCCGTTCCTCACTCCATTGGGGTGAGAGGCATGTGTGTGCGGGGCATGTGTGTTGGCGGCGTGTGTGCAGTGCGGGCCGTGTGTGTGCGGGGTGTGTGTGTGGGGCTTGGCTCCGTTGCGTAGCTGGCTGGTGGGCTGGGTTAGGCAAGGTTGGGTGGGATGTATGGGGGTGGATCGAGTCTGGGGTTGACCTGAGGACAGGAACAAAGAAAAAAAATAATTACAATAGTTCCTTTCATTGTAACTGTGGGACACATGGGAAACGTAGTCATACAGCATGCCCCAACGGTTCCTGGGAAGGGGCATGTGTACTGTGCTGACTTCTGACCCTGCTCATCTAGATGCTTACACAACAACCCCCAGACACTCTACGCTCCTCCTCGCCTCTTTTTCTCCTCTCTTCTTCTCCCCTCCTCTCCTCTCTCCTCCTGTCCTCCCCTCTCACTGCAAGGGCTGAAACACAAGTTGGTGGGAGAAACTTGTCTTGGACAGCACATCATTTCAGATAATCCCCTTAAAAAATAGGCCTAAACTTGGGCCAACTCAATCCAGTTTGACAAACTCAAGAATCTATTAAAATAATTTACCAAGGACAATTGGTGCTTCATGGTCTACTAACGCCAGCTGCACATTGCTAGGTGCACCATACATTAATATGTAACTCGTGACTATGATGCGTATCTGGTTGCTAGTTTTAAGTCTTTGATTTATGTGGACAGAGATGCTGAAATGTCCTGGTTCTCTCTCTTCACAGTATGAAATGTAGGCTACACACATTTACGCATATACATACGCAAGCACACGCACGCACACTCAGACAGCCTCAGCCCAGGGTGTTTACAGCCTACAAACCCTCTACTGTTCCTCCTCTAAGTCAGACCAGGGTTGATCTTGGCTGGCCAACATATTTTACTCTGAGCACCACCAAATACTAATTACACTGAGAGAAAGAACAACGTGGTGAAAAGCAGACCACCTCTGCCAAACCAAACAGAGGCCCTGAAAAAGAGAGAGGGCTAAAATGGAACCATGCTTTTTATATATTATGATAATATTTAATACCATCCTATCGAGGCCCTAAATATTTTCTAGACCTGAACACACAGATGGAGAGAGGTGTAACATCAAAGGGTAGAATAGCACTACAGGATGTCCTGAGAGAAACAAACACACACATACCGGGGCTAAGATGCAGTGAAACAACATTAGATAATCGTTCAGAGACAGATAACCATGCTAGGACTGATGTGATTGGCCTGGCCGGGTTCACACCACCAATCAAGTGTGATTCAGCATTTTCTAACCTCACTCCAGATGTCTGGCAGTGAGGAGGGGGGGGGGGGGGGGGGGGGGGCAGCAGTCACAGGGAAACATATCTTTCTGTTCTGTAGAATGTCAAAAGTCAATACCTGCTCGGCTGCATTGTCTCCTTTCTTACCCTTTTCCCTCTCCTTTTGTCTCACCCTCTCTCTTTCCCCAAAAATTGACAGTACAATACAGTATAAGGGTTTGGTTTTGTCGAGAGAAGAGAGAGAACGCACACGCACAATTACAGAGCCACAATTGCAGCCACCAACCCTAATCATAGTCAGTTTTAGTGAAACCACACAGAGCGATGCCTTTACCCCACATCTCTCTGCTACTGTAGTCATTCTCTATGTGGTACATGTCTGGTTAACAGAGCATTCCTCTGGTCGGTAAAGACAACATCAGCAGGAACACAATATTGTTTGTTCTTCTGAATTCCATTGGATTTAAAAATATATATATTGCTGGAAATGGAGAGAGGAGTAACATCAAACTGAACAGAGAGAGTGAAATGTCTGGATATTATTAAGAGTGGTATGAGAGTTCATTCTCCCTTTGCATGTGTGTGTCAGTCGGTTTGGAGGGTGAGGGTGTGTGTGTGTGTGCATGCGTGCGTGTAAAAAGGCTGGCTGCATGGGCATCTGGCAGACAGCCAGACAGAAAGACAGACGGACTGAGTTTCAGAGGAGTCATGACTGCGTGCACAAATGCACACACACACACGCAGACACACATAGAGTGAGAATGAACTCTTTGTGCAACACAGACTGCGAGAGAGAGAGAGACAGACAGAGAGACAGACAGACAGAGACAGACAGAGACAGAGACAGAGAGAGGGGTGTGTGTTTGTGAGATAGAGACGCAGAGGAGAGTGTGTGTGAGGGAGGGTGAGAGAGATCTGCTCTACGGTTATACACCCCTTAGCTTTGGCTCTTGTCTATTTTGGTTCAGGAGTGATGAAAGGGCGTGCCACATAGAAACACAATGATTCAGCAGTTCATAGTTAAAAATAAGAACAAATAAACAGCTAAATGACTGTGGGCTTAACATGATGAGACTGGCACACCACAGACTGAAGGAGAAGAGAGGGGGAGGAAGAACAGAGAGAGGGAGAAGGGGGGTGAGAGTGAGGAGAGGAGATATTTTACTGTACAAAAGTGTTGGACCAGCAGGCCTGAAAGTGTAGGACCAGCATAGGCCTGAAAGTGTAGGACCAGCCTAGGTCTGAAAGTGTAGGACCAGCCTAGGCCTGAAAGTGTAGGACCAGCCTAGGCCTGAAAGTGTAGCACCAGCCTAGGCCTGAAAGTGTAGCACCAGCCTAGGTCTGAAAGTGTAGCACCAGCCTAGGCCTGAAAGTGTAGGACCAGCATAGGCCTGAAAGTGTAGGACCAGCATAGGCCTGAAAGTGTAGGACCAGCATAGGCCTGAAAGTGTAGGACCAGCCTAGGCCTGAAAGTGTAGGACCAGCCTAGGCCTGAAAGTGTAGGACCAGCCTAGGCCTGAAAGTGTAGGACCAGCCTAGGCCTGAAAGTGTAGGACCAGCATAGGCCTGAAAGTGTAGGACCAGCATAGGCCTGAAAGTGTAGGACCACCATAGGCCTGAAAGTGTAGGACCAGCTAGGCCTGAAAGTGTAGGACCAGCCTAGGCCTGAAAGTGTAGGACCAGCATAGGCCTGAAAGTGCAAGAATGTGTGCAAGAGAGAAAATTGGTGTGAGAGAGAGAAAGACAGACAAAGAGAGTTGAGAGACAGCTGAGAGACAGCTGAGAGCAAGAGCTGAGAGCAAGAGCTGAGAGCAAGAGCTGAGAGCAAGAGCTGAGAGAGAGAGAGAGCTGAGAGAGAGAGAGAGAGAGCTGAGAGAGAGAGAGAGAGAGCTGAGAGAGAGAGAGAGAGAGCTGAGAGAGAGAGAGAGCTGAGAGAGAGAGAGAGAGCTGAGAGAGAGAGAGAGAGCTGAGAGAGAGAGAGAGAGAGCTGAGAGAGAGAGAGAGAGCTGAGAGAGAGAGAGAGAGAGCTGAGAGAGAGAGAGAGAGAGCTGAGAGAGAGAGAGCTGAGAGAGAGAGAGAGAGAGAGAGCTGAGAGAGAGAGAGAGAGCTGAGAGAGAGAGAGAGAGAGCTGAGAGAGAGAGAGAGAGAGCTGAGAGAGAGAGAGAGAGAGCTGAGAGAGAGAGAGAGAGAGCTGAGAGAGAGAGAGAGAGAGCTGAGAGAGAGAGAGAGAGCGCTGAGAGAGAGAGAGAGAGCGCTGAGAGAGAGAGAGAGAGCGCTGAGAGAGAGAGAGAGAGCTGAGAGAGAGCTGAGAGAGAGCTGAGAGAGAGAGAGCTGAGAGAGAGAGAGCTGAGAGAGAGAGAGCTGAGAGAGAGAGAGCTGAGAGAGAGAGAGCTGAGAGAGAGAGAGCTGAGAGAGCGAGCGCTGAGAGAGCGAGCGCTGAGAGAGCGAGCGCTGAGAGAGCGAGCGCTGAGAGAGCGAGCGCTGAGAGAGCGAGCGCTGAGAGAGCGAGCGCTGAGAGAGCGAGCGCTGAGAGAGCGAGCGCTGAGAGAGCGAGCGCTGAGAGAGAGAGCGCTGAGAGAGAGAGCGCTGAGAGAGAGAGCGCTGAGAGAGAGAGCGCTGAGAGAGAGAGCGCTGAGAGAGAGAGCGCTGAGAGAGAGAGCGCTGAGAGAGAGAGCGCTGAGAGAGAGAGCGCTGAGAGAGAGAGCGCTGAGAGAGAGAGCGCTGAGAGAGAGAGCGCTGAGAGAGAGAGCGCTGAGAGAGAGAGCGCTGAGAGAGAGAGAGCTGAGAGAGAGAGAGCTGAGAGAGAGAGAGCTGAGAGAGAGAGAGCTGAGAGAGAGAGAGCTGAGAGAGAGAGAGCTGAGAGAGAGAGAGCTGAGAGAGAGAGAGCTGAGAGAGAGAGAGCTGAGAGAGAGAGAGCTGAGAGAGAGAGAGCTGAGAGAGAGAGAGCTGAGAGAGAGAGCGCTGAGAGAGAGAGCGCTGAGAGAGAGAGCGCTGAGAGAGAGAGCGCTGAGAGAGAGAGCGCTGAGAGAGAGAGCGCTGAGAGAGAGAGCGCTGAGAGAGAGAGCGCTGAGAGAGAGAGCGCTGAGAGAGAGAGCGCTGAGAGAGAGAGCGCTGAGAGAGAGAGCGCTGAGAGAGAGAGCGCTGAGAGAGAGAGAGCTGAGAGAGAGAGAGCTGAGAGAGAGCGAGCTGAGAGAGAGCGAGCTGAGAGAGAGCGAGCTGAGAGAGAGCGAGCTGAGAGAGAGCGAGCTGAGAGAGAGCGAGCTGAGAGAGAGCGAGCTGAGAGAGAGCGAGCTGAGAGAGAGCGAGCTGAGAGAGAGCGAGCTGAGAGAGAGCGAGCTGAGAGAGAGCGAGCTGAGAGAGAGCGAGCTGAGAGAGAGCGAGCTGAGAGAGAGCGAGCTGAGAGAGAGCGAGCTGAGAGAGAGCGAGCTGAGAGAGAGCGAGCTGAGAGAGAGCGAGCTGAGAGAGAGCGAGCTGAGAGAGAGCGAGCTGAGAGAGAGAGAGCTGAGAGAGAGCGAGCTGAGAGAGAGAGAGCTGAGAGAGAGAGAGCTGAGAGAGAGCGAGCTGAGAGAGAGAGAGCTGAGAGAGAGAGAGCTGAGAGAGAGAGAGCTGAGAGAGAGAGAGCTGAGAGAGAGAGAGCTGAGAGAGAGAGAGCTGAGAGAGAGAGAGCTGAGAGAGAGAGCTGAGAGAGAGCTGAGAGAGAGCTGAGAGAGAGCTGAGAGAGAGCTGAGAGAGAGCTGAGAGAGAGCTGAGAGAGAGCTGAGAGAGAGCTGAGAGAGAGCTGAGAGAGAGAGAGCTGAGAGAGAGAGAGAGCTGAGAGAGAGAGAGAGCTGAGAGAGAGAGAGAGCTGAGAGAGAGAGAGAGCGAGCTGAGAGAGAGAGAGAGAGCTGAGAGAGAGAGAGAGAGCTGAGAGAGAGAGAGAGAGCTGAGAGAGAGAGCTGAGAGAGAGAGAGAGAGCTGAGAGAGAGAGCTGAGAGAGAGAGCTGAGAGAGAGAGCGAGAGAGAGAGCTGAGAGAGAGCTGAGCTGAGAGAGAGCTGAGCGAGAGAGAGCTGAGAGAGAGCTGAGAGAGAGCTGAGCGAGAGAGAGCTGAGCGAGAGAGAGCTGAGAGAGAGCTGAGCGAGAGAGTGCTGATAGAGAGCTGAGCGAGAGAGAGCTGAGAGAGAGCTGAGAGAGAGCTGAGAGAGAGCTGAGAGAGAGCTGAGAGAGAGCTGAGAGAGAGCTGAGAGAGAGCTGAGAGAGAGCTGAGAGAGAGCTGAGAGAGAGCTGAGAGAGAGCTGAGAGAGAGCTGAGAGAGAGCTGAGAGAGAGCTGAGAGAGAGCTGAGAGAGAGCTGAGAGAGAGCTGAGAGAGAGCTGAGAGAGAGCTGAGAGAGAGCTGAGAGAGAGAGCTGAGAGAGAGCTGAGAGAGAGCTGAGAGAGAGCTGAGAGAGAGCTGAGAGAGAGCTGAGAGAGAGCTGAGAGAGAGCTGAGAGAGAGCTGAGAGAGAGAGAGAGCTGAGAGAGAGCTGTGAGAGAGAGAGAGCTGAGAGAGAGCTGTGAGAGAGAGCTGTGAGAGAGAGCTGTGAGAGAGAGAGAGCTGAGAGAGAGCTGAGAGAGAGCTGAGAGAGAGCTGAGAGAGAGCTGAGAGAGAGCTGAGAGAGAGCTGAGAGAGAGAGAGAGCTGAGAGAGAGCTGAGAGAGAGCTGTGAGAGAGAGAGAGCTGAGAGAGAGCTGTGAGAGAGAGCTGTGAGAGAGAGAGAGCTGAGAGAGAGCTGAGAGAGAGCTGAGAGAGAGCTGAGAGAGAGCTGAGAGAGAGCTGAGAGAGAGCTGAGAGAGAGCTGAGAGAGAGCTGAGAGAGAGAGAGCTGAGAGAGAGCTGAGAGAGAGAGAGAGCTGAGAGAGAGAGAGAGCTGAGAGAGAGAGAGAGAGAGAGCTGAGAGAGAGAGAGAGAGAGAGCTGAGAGAGAGAGAGAGAGCTGAGAGAGAGAGAGAGCTGAGAGAGAGCTGAGAGAGAGAGAGAGAGCTGAGAGAGAGCTGAGCGAGAGAGAGCTGAGAGAGAGCTGAGAGAGAGCTGAGCGAGAGAGAGCTGAGCGAGAGAGAGCTGAGAGAGAGCTGAGCGAGAGAGAGCTGAGAGAGAGCTGAGAGAGAGAGAGCTGAGAGAGAGCTGAGAGAGAGCTGAGAGAGAGCTGAGAGAGAGCTGAGAGAGAGCTGAGAGAGAGCTGAGAGAGAGAGAGAGCTGAGAGAGAGCTGTGAGAGAGAGAGCTGAGAGAGAGAGCTGAGAGAGAGAGAGAGAGAGCTGAGAGAGAGAGAGAGAGAGCTGAGAGAGAGAGAGAGAGAGAGCTGAGAGAGAGAGAGAGAGAGAGCTGTGAGAGAGAGAGAGCTGAGAGAGAGCTGAGAGAGAGCTGAGAGAGAGCTGAGAGAGAGCTGAGAGAGAGCTGAGAGAGAGCTGAGAGAGAGCTGAGAGAGAGCTGAGAGAGAGCTGAGAGAGAGCTGAGAGAGAGCTGAGAGAGAGCTGAGAGAGAGAGCTGAGAGAGAGAGCTGAGAGAGAGCTGTGAGAGAGCTGTGAGAGAGCTGTGAGAGAGCTCTGAGAGAGAGAGCTGAGAGAGAGAGAGCTGAGAGAGAGAGAGAGAGAGCTGAGAGAGAGAGAGCTGAGAGAGAGAGAGCGAGAGAGAGAGAGAGAGCTGAGAGAGAGAGAGAGCTGAGAGAGAGAGAGAGAGCTGAGAGAGAGAGAGAGCTGAGAGAGAGAGAGAGCTGAGAGAGAGAGAGAGAGCTGAGAGAGAGAGAGAGAGCTGAGAGAGAGAGAGAGAGCTGAGAGAGAGCTGAGCGAGAGAGAGCTGAGAGAGAGCTGAGCGAGAGAGTGCTGAGCGAGAGAGTGCTGAGAGAGAGCTGAGAGAGAGCTGAGAGAGAGCTGAGAGAGAGCTGAGAGAGAGCTGAGAGAGAGCTGAGAGAGAGCTGAGAGAGAGCTGAGAGAGAGCTGAGAGAGAGCTGAGAGAGAGCTGAGAGAGAGCTGAGAGAGAGCTGAGAGAGAGCTGTGAGAGAGAGAGAGCTGAGAGAGAGCTGTGAGAGAGAGAGAGCTGAGAGAGAGAGAGAGAGAGCTGAGAGAGAGCTGAGAGAGAGAGAGAGAGCTGAGAGAGAGAGAGAGAGCTGAGAGAGAGAGAGAGCTGAGAGAGAGAGAGAGCTGAGAGAGAGAGAGAGAGCTGAGAGAGAGAGAGAGAGAGAGCTGAGAGAGAGAGAGAGAGCTGAGAGAGAGAGAGAGCTGAGAGAGAGAGAGAGCTGAGAGAGAGAGAGAGCTGAGAGAGAGAGAGAGAGCTGAGAGAGAGAGAGAGAGCTGAGAGAGAGAGAGAGAGCTGAGAGAGAGCTGAGCGAGAGAGAGCTGAGAGAGAGAGAGAGAGCTGAGAGAGAGCTGAGCGAGAGAGAGCTGAGCGAGAGAGAGAGCTGAGAGAGAGCTGAGAGAGAGCTGAGAGAGAGCTGAGAGAGAGCTGAGAGAGAGCTGAGAGAGAGCTGAGAGAGAGCTGAGAGAGAGCTGAGAGAGAGCTGAGAGAGAGCTGAGAGAGAGCTGAGAGAGAGCTGAGAGAGAGCTGAGAGAGAGCTGAGAGAGAGCTGAGAGAGAGCTGAGAGAGAGAGAGAGCTGAGAGAGAGAGAGAGCTGAGAGAGAGAGAGAGCTGAGAGAGAGAGAGAGCTGAGAGAGAGAGAGAGCTGAGAGAGAGAGAGAGCTGAGAGAGAGAGAGAGCTGAGAGAGAGAGAGAGAGCTGAGAGAGAGAGAGAGAGCTGAGAGAGAGAGAGAGCTGAGAGAGAGAGAGCTGAAAGAGAGAGAGAGCTGAGAGAGAGAGAGAGCTGAGAGAGAGAGAGAGCTGAGAGAGAGAGAGAGCTGAGAGAGAGAGAGAGCTGAGAGAGAGCTGAGCGAGAGAGAGCTGAGAGAGAGCTGAGAGAGAGCTGAGCCAGAGAGAGCTGAGCGAGAGAGCTGAGCTGAGAGAGAGCTGAGAGAGAGCTGAGAGAGAGCTGAGCGAGAGAGAGCTGAGCGAGAGAGAGCTGAGCGAGAGCTGAGCGAGAGAGTGCTGAGAGAGAGCTGAGAGAGAGCTGAGAGAGAGCTGAGAGAGAGCTGAGAGAGAGCTGAGAGAGAGCTGAGAGAGAGCTGAGAGAGAGCTGAGAGAGAGAGAGCTGAGAGAGAGCTGAGAGAGAGAGAGAGAGCTGAGAGAGAGCTGAGAGAGAGCTGAGAGAGAGCTGAGAGAGAGCTGAGAGAGAGCTGAGAGAGAGCTGAGAGAGAGCTGAGAGAGAGCTGAGAGAGAGCTGAGAGAGAGCTGAGAGAGAGCTGAGAGAGAGCTGAGAGAGAGCTGTGAGAGAGCTGTGAGAGAGAGAGAGCTGAGAGAGAGAGCTGAGAGAGAGAGAGAGAGAGCTGAGAGAGAGCGAGAGAGAGCTGAGAGAGAGAGAGCTGAGAGAGAGAGAGAGCTGAGAGAGAGAGAGAGCTGAGAGAGAGAGAGAGCTGAGAGAGAGAGAGAGCTGAGAGAGAGAGAGAGCTGAGAGAGAGAGAGAGCTGAGAGAGAGAGAGAGCTGAGAGAGAGAGAGAGAGCTGAGAGAGAGAGAGAGCTGAGAGAGAGAGAGAGCTGAGAGAGAGAGAGAGCTGAGAGAGAGAGAGAGCTGAGAGAGAGAGAGAGCTGAGAGAGAGAGAGAGCTGAGAGAGAGAGAGAGCTGAGAGAGAGAGAGAGCTGAGAGAGAGAGAGAGCTGAGAGAGAGAGAGAGCTGAGAGAGAGAGAGAGCTGAGAGAGAGAGAGAGCTGAGAGAGAGAGAGAGCTGAGAGAGAGAGAGAGCTGAGAGAGAGAGAGAGCTGAGAGAGAGAGAGAGCTGAGAGAGAGAGAGCTGAGAGAGACAGAGCTGAGAGAGACAGAGCTGAGAGAGAGAGAGAGCTGAGAGAGAGAGAGAGCTGAGAGAGAGCTGAGAGAGAGCTGAGAGAGAGCTGAGAGAGAGCTGAGAGAGAGCTGAGAGAGAGCTGAGAGAGAGCTGAGAGAGAGCTGAGAGAGAGCTGAGAGAGAGCTGAGAGAGAGCTGAGAGAGAGCTGAGAGAGAGAGAGAGCTGAGAGAGAGCTGAGAGAGAGCTGAGAGAGAGCTGAGAGAGAGCTGAGAGAGAGAGAGCTGTGAGAGAGAGAGAGAGCTGAGAGAGAGAGAGAGCTGAGAGAGAGAGAGAGCTGAGAGAGAGAGAGAGCTGAGAGAGAGCTGTGAGAGCTGAGAGAGAGCTGTGAGAGAGAGAGAGCTGAGAGAGAGCTGAGAGAGAGCTGAGAGAGAGCTGAGAGAGAGCTGAGAGAGAGCTGAGAGAGAGCTGAGAGAGAGCTGAGAGAGAGCTGAGAGAGAGCTGAGAGAGAGAGAGCTGAGAGAGAGAGAGAGCTGAGAGAGAGAGAGAGCTGAGAGAGAGAGAGAGCTGAGAGAGAGAGAGAGAGCTGAGAGAGAGAGAGAGAGCTCAGAGAGAGAGAGAGAGCTGAGAGAGAGAGAGAGAGCTCAGAGAGAGAGAGAGAGCTCAGAGAGAGAGAGCTCAGAGAGAGAGAGCTGAGAGAGAGAGAGCTGAGAGAGAGAGAGCTGAGAGAGAGAGAGCTGAGAGAGAGAGCTGAGAGAGAGAGCTGAGAGAGAGAGCTGAGAGAGAGAGCTGAGAGAGAGAGCTGAGAGAGAGAGAGAGAGAGCTGAGAGAGAGAGAGAGAGAGCTGAGAGAGAGAGAGAGAGAGAGCTGAGAGAGAGAGAGAGAGAGCTGAGAGAGAGAGAGAGCTGAGAGAGAGCTGTGAGAGCTGAGAGAGAGCTGTGAGAGAGAGAGAGCTGAGAGAGAGCTGAGAGAGAGCTGAGAGAGAGCTGAGAGAGAGCTGAGAGAGAGCTGAGAGAGAGCTGAGAGAGAGAGAGCTGAGAGAGAGAGAGAGCTGAGAGAGAGAGAGCTGAGAGAGAGAGAGAGCTCAGAGAGAGAGAGAGAGCTGAGAGAGAGAGAGAGAGCTCAGAGAGAGAGAGAGAGCTCAGAGAGAGAGAGCTGAGAGAGAGAGAGCTGAGAGAGAGAGCTGAGAGAGAGAGAGCTGAGAGAGAGAGCTGAGAGAGAGAGCTGAGAGAGAGAGCTGAGAGAGAGAGCTGAGAGAGAGAGAGAGAGAGCTGAGAGAGAGCTGTGAGAGCTGAGAGAGAGCTGTGAGAGAGAGAGAGCTGAGAGAGAGCTGAGAGAGAGCTGAGAGAGAGCTGAGAGAGAGCTGAGAGAGAGCTGAGAGAGAGCTGAGAGAGAGAGAGCTGAGAGAGAGAGAGAGCTGAGAGAGAGAGAGAGCTCAGAGAGAGAGAGAGAGCTGAGAGAGAGAGAGAGAGCTCAGAGAGAGAGAGAGAGCTCAGAGAGAGAGAGCTGAGAGAGAGAGAGCTGAGAGAGAGAGCTGAGAGAGAGAGCTGAGAGAGAGAGCTGAGAGAGAGAGCTGAGAGAGAGAGCTGAGAGAGAGAGCTGAGAGAGAGAGAGAGAGAGCTGAGAGAGAGAGAGAGAGAGCTGAGAGAGAGAGAGAGAGAGAGCTGAGAGAGAGAGAGAGAGCTGAGAGAGAGAGAGAGAGAGAGCTGAGAGAGAGAGAGAGAGAGAGAGCTGAGAGAGAGCTGAGAGAGAGAGAGCTGAGAGAGAGAGAGAGAGAGAGCTGAGAGAGAGAGAGAGAGAGAGAGAGAGCTGAGAGAGAGAGAGCTGAGAGAGAGAGAGAGAGAGCTGAGAAAGAGAGAGAGAGAGCTGAGAAAGAGAGAGCTGAGAGAGCTGAGAGAGAGAGAGAGCTGAGAGAGCTGAGAGAGAGAGAGAGCTGAGAGAGCTGAGAGAGAGAGAGAGCTGAGAGAGAGAGAGAGCTGAGAGAGCTGAGAGAGAGAGAGAGCTGAGAGAGAGAGAGAGCTGAGAGAGAGAGAGAGCTGAGCGAGAGAGAGAGAGCTGAGAGAGAGAGAGCTGAGAGAGAGAGAGAGAGCTGAGAGAGAGAGAGAGAGCTGAGAGAGAGAGAGAGAGCTGAGAGAGAGAGAGAGAGCTGAGAGAGAGAGAGAGAGCTGAGAGAGAGAGAGAGAGCTGAGAGAGAGAGAGCTGAGAGAGAGAGAGCTGAGAGAGAGAGAGCTGAGAGAGAGAGAGAGAGAGAGAGAGAGAGCTGAGAGAGAGAGAGAGAGAGCTGAGAGAGAGAGAGAGAGAGCTGAGAGAGAGAGAGAGAGAGAGAGCTGAGAGAGAGAGAGAGAGAGAGAGAGAGAGAGAGAGCTGAGAGAGAGAGAGAGCTGAGAGAGAGAGAGAGCTGAGAGAGAGCTGAGAGAGAGCTGAGAGAGAGAGCTGAGAGAGAGAGATGAGAGAGAGAGATGAGAGAGAGAGATGAGAGAGAGAGCTGAGAGAGAGCTGAGAGAGAGCTGAGAGAGAGAGAGAGAGAGAGAGAGAGAGAGAGAGAGAGAGAGAGAGAGAGAGAGCTGAGAGAGAGAGAGAGCTGAGAGAGAGAGAGACAGCTGAGAGAGAGATGAGAGAGAGCTGAGAGACAGCTGAGAGAG
This sequence comes from Salvelinus fontinalis, assembly GCF_029448725.1. Lineage (NCBI taxonomy): Eukaryota > Metazoa > Chordata > Actinopteri > Salmoniformes > Salmonidae > Salvelinus > Salvelinus fontinalis. The sequence goes on from NC_074682.1 coordinate 24,837,850, forward strand.
ACAGCTGAGAGGGAGAGAGAGCTGAGAGAGACAGCTGAGAGGGAGAGAGAGCTGAGAGAGACAGCTGAGAGGGAGAGAGAGCTGAGAGAGACAGCTGAGAGGGAGAGAGAGCTGAGAGAGACAGCTGAGAGGGAGAGAGAGCTGAGAGAGACAGCTGAGAGGGAGAGAGAGCTGAGAGAGACAGCTGAGAGGGAGAGAGAGCTGAGAGAGACAGCTGAGAGGGAGAGACAGCTGAGAGAGACAGCTGAGAGAGACAGCTGAGAGGGAGAGACAGCTGAGAGAGACAGCTGAGAGAGAGACAGCTGAGAGAGAGAGAGACAGCTGAGAGAGAGAGAGACAGCTGAGAGAGAGAGAGACAGCTGAGAGAGAGAGAGACAGCTGAGAGAGAGAGAGACAGCTGAGAGAGAGAGAGACAGCTGAGAGAGAGAGAGACAGCTGAGAGAGAGAGAGACAGCTGAGAGAGAGAGAGACAGCTGAGAGAGAGAGAGACAGAGAGACAGCTGAGAGACAGAGAGACAGAGAGAGACAGAGAGAGAGACAGAGAGAGAGACAGAGAGAGAGACAGAGACAGAGAGAGAGACAGAGAGAGAGACAGAGAGAGAGACAGAGAGAGAGAGAGAGACAGAGAGAGAGAGAGAGCTGAGAGACAGAGAGAGCTGAGAGACAGCTGAGAGAGAGCTGAGAGACAGCTGAGAGAGAGCTGAGAGAGAGCTGAGAGACAGCTGAGAGAGAGCTGAGAGACAGCTGAGAGACAGCTGAGAGAGAGCTGAGAGAGAGCTGAGAGACAGCTGAGAGACAGCTGAGAGAGAGAGAGAGAGAGCTGAGAGACAGCTGAGAGAGACAGCTGAGAGGGAGAGAGAGCTGAGAGACAGCTGAGGGAGAGAGAGCTGAGAGACAGCTGAGAGGGAGAGAGAGCTGAGAGACAGCTGAGAGAGAGAGAGCTGAGAGACAGCTGAGAGAGAGAGAGCTGAGAGACAGCTGAGAGGGAGAGAGAGCTGAGAGACAGCTGAGAGAGAGAGAGCTGAGAGACAGCTGAGAGAGAGAGAGAGCTGAGAGACAGCTGAGAGAGAGAGAGCTGAGAGAGTGAAAGGCCCAGTGCCTGTTGCCTGTAGCGATGGGAGTGTGGTATGTCTGGCTTGAGAGATTGTGACTCAGAGTCTGCTGACAGCTCATCCCCCCACCTTCTCTCTCCATAAATTCCTCCATCCGCTCACCTCCCATTACCCTACAGACAGCCAACCTCTCTTCTCACCTCCTCCCCCTCTCTCTAAATCGCTCCCCCCCCACTACCTCCCTACCTCCCCTTCACCTCTCATTCCGTCAGCCTCCTCCCAAGACACTGGCGAAAGGCTATGATTACTGCTGATCACTGCACCCTTCTATCTTTCCAACCTCCCTCCTCCCCTCTTCCTCCCCTACCTCTCACTTTCCTCCCTTTTCCTCTCCTTCCCCTCACCCTCCCTCCCTCCCTCCCTCCGTCAGTGACTCAGCAGTCTGAGCAGTAGACAGTAAACAGAGTGCTGTTTGTGCCAGCTTAGCTGCTCAGACCAGGCCATCTGAACTAGATCAGAGCTGTGAGGGTCCTGGACCATTGTGCTCCCTTCCTACATTTAGAACAGGAACACCTGAGTGACACCTAGCACTTTGACCAGGGATCACAGCTAATCACAATTTAGGGCTTTATAATGGTAGGTACTGTCACCTTGTCCTTCCACTGTCACCTCTTTCATCACCAATGCGACTTGGGGGCTGGACGGTAACCCACCAAAAACAATGTGACCCCATAATCCAATGTCTGATTCAGCTCATTTCAATCACAATCCATAGGGATGGGAAATCTAATCTCGGGATAGCAAATAGGTGTGTTCCACCTAAAGGGTGGAATTCTGAAGGAAGTGCAGCCTATTTCCCTAAGTAGAGTGTTGTGAGTGGGGAACGAAGGCGGAGGGAGGCAGGATGAACAGGGATTTAGGATAAAAGCTCTACTTAACTGGGAGATTGGGGTAACAACAGGGAATTAAGGAAGTGGGAGAGAGGAGAGAAGGAAAGGAAAGGGTAAACCATGAACGTTATCACAGAGGAGAGAAGGAAAGGGAAACCATGAAAGCCAACACAGAGGAGAGTGGAAAGGGGAAACATGAAAGTTATCACAGAGGAGAGAAGGAAAGGGGAAACCATGAAAGTTATCACAGAAGAGATGAAAGGGGAAACCATAAACGTTATCACAGAGGAGAGTGGAAAGGGGAAACCATAAACGTTATCACAGAGGAGAGTGGAAAGGGGAAACCATAAACGTTATCACAGAGGAGAGTGGAAAGGGGAAACCATAAACGTTATCACAGAGGAGAGTGGAAAGGGGAAACCATAAACGTTATCACAGAGGAGAGTGGAAAGGGGAAACATGAAAGTCTACACAGAGGAGAGTGGAAAGGGGAAACATGAAAGTCTACACAGAGGAGAGTGGAAAGGGGAAACATGGAAAGTCTACACAGAGGAGAGTGGGAAGGGGAAACCATGAAAGTTAATCACAGAGGAGAGTGGAAAGGGGAAACCATGAACGTTATCACAGAGGAGAGTGGGAAGGGAAACCATGAAAGTCTACACAGAGGAGAGAAGGAAAGGGAAACCATGAAAGTTATCACAGAGGAGAGTGGAAAGGGAAAACCATGAACATTATCACAGAGGAGAGTGGAAAGGGGAAACCATGAAAGTCTACACAGAGGAGAGAGGAAAGGGGAAACATGAAAGTCTACACAGAGGAGAGAGGAAAGGGGAAACATGAAAGTCTACACAGAGGAGAGAGGAAAGGGGAAACATGAAAGTCTACACAGAGGAGAGAGGAAAGGGGAAACATGAAAGTCTACACAGAGGAGAGTGGAAAGGGGAAACATGAAAGTCTACACAGAGGAGAGAGGAAAGGGGAAACATGAAAGTCTACACAGAGGAGAGAGGAAAGGGGAAACATGAAAGTCTACACAGAGGAGAGAGGAAAGGGGAAACCATGAAAGTTATCACAGAGGAGAGAGGAAAGGGAAACCATGAAAGTTATCACAGAGGAGAGAAGGAAAGGGAAACCATGAAAGTTATCACAGAGGAGAGAAGGAAAGGGAAACCATGAAAGTTATCACAGAGGAGAGAAGGAAAGGGAAACCATGAAAGTTATCACAGAGGAGAGAAGGAAAGGGAAACCATGAAAGTTATCACAGAGGAGAGTGGAAAGGGAAAACCATGAACATTATCACAGAGGAGAGTGGAAAGGGGAAACATGAAAGTCTACACAGAGGAGAGTGGAAAGGGAAAACCATGAACATTATCACAGAGGAGAGTGGAAAGGGGAAACATGAAAGTCTACACAGAGGAGAGTGGGAAGGGAAACCATGAAAGTTATCACAGAGGAGAGAAGGAAAGGGAAACCATGAAAGTTATCACAGAGGAGAGAAGGAAAGGGGAAACCATGAAAGTTATCACAGAGGAGAGTGGAAAGGGGAAACATGAAAGTAGACACAGAGGAGAGTGGAAAGGGGAAACATTAAAGTCTACACAGAGGAGAGAGGGAAGGGGAAACCATGAAAGTTATCACAGAGGAGAGAGGAAAGGGAAACCATGAAAGTTATCACAGAGGAGAGTGGAAAGGGGAAACCATGAACGCTATCACAGAGGAGAGTGGGAAGGGAAACCATGAAAGTTATCACAGAGGAGAGAAGGAAAGGGAAACCATGAAAGTTATCACAGAGGAGAGAAGGAAAGGGAAACCATGAAAGTTATCACAGAGGAGAGAAGGAAAGGGGAAACCATGAAAGTTATCACAGAAGAGATGAAAGGGGAAACCATGAAAGTTATCACAGAGGAGAGTGGAAAGGGGAAACATGAAAGTAGACACAGAGGAGAGTGGAAAGGGGAAACATTAAAGTCTACACAGAGGAGAGAGGGAAGGGGAAACCATGAAAGTTATCACAGAGGAGAGAGGAAAGGGAAACCATGAAAGTTATCACAGAGGAGAGTGGAAAGGGGAAACCATGAAAGTTAATCACAGAGGAGAGTGGAAAGGGGAAACATGAAAGTCAACACAGAGGAGAGTGGAAAGGGGAAACCATAAACGTTATCACAGAGGAGAGTGGAAAGGGGAAACCATAAACGTTATCACAGAGGAGAGAAGGAAAGGGGAAACATGAAAGTAGACACAGAGGAGAGTGGAAAGGGGAAACATGAAAGTAGACAGAGGAGAGTGGAAAGGGGAAACATGAAAGTAGACACAGAGGAGAGTGGAAAGGGGAAACATGAAAGTAGACACAGAGGAGAGTGGAAAGGGGAAACATGAAAGTAGACACAGAGGAGAGTGGAAAGGGGAAACATGAAAGTCTACACAGAGGAGAGTGGGAAGGGGAAACCATGAAAGTTATCACAGAGGAGAGAGGAAAGGGAAACCATGAAAGTTATCACAGAGGAGAGTGGAAAGGGGAAACCATGAAAGTTAATCACAGAGGAGAGTGGAAAGGGGAAACCATGAACGTTATCACAGAGGAGAGTGGGAAGGGAAACCATGAAAGTTATCACAGAGGAGAGAAGGAAAGGGAAACCATGAAAGTTATCACAGAGGAGAGAAGGAAAGCCAAACCATGAAAGTTATCACAGAGGAGAGAAGGAAAGGGAAACCATGAAAGTTATCACAGAGGAGAGTGGAAAGGGAAAACCATGAACATTATCACAGAGGAGAGTGGAAAGGGGAAACTATGAAAGTTATCACAGAGGAGAGTGGAAAGGGGAAACCATGAAAGTTATCACAGAGGAGAGAAGGAAAGGGAAACCATGAAAGTTATCACAGAGGAGAGTGGAAAAGGGAAACCATGAAAGTTATCACAGAGGAGAGTGGGAAGGGGAAACATGAAAGTTATCACAGAGGAGAGTGGAAAGGGGGAAACCATGAAAGTTATCACAGAGGAGAGTGGAAAGGGAAAACCATGAAAGTCAACACAGAGTAGAGTGGAAAGGGGAAACCATGAACATTATCACAGAGGAGAGTGGAAAGGGAAAACCATGAACGTTATCACAGAGGAGAGTGGAAAGGGAAAACCATGAACGTTAACACAGAGGAGAGTGGAAAGGGGAAACCATGAACGTTATCACAGAGGAGAGTGGAAAGGGAAAACCATGAACGTTATCACAGAGGAGAGTGGAAAGGGAAAACCATGAACGTTATCACAGAGGAGAGTGGAAAGGGGAAACCATGAAAGTTATCACAGAGGAGAGTGGAAAGGGGAAACCATGAAAGTTATCACAGAGGAGAGTGGAAAGGGGAAACATGAAAGTCAACACAGAGGAGAGTGGAAAGGGGAAATATGAAAGTCAACACAGAGGAGAGTGGAAAGGGGAAACATGAAAGTCAACACAGAGGAGAGTGGAAAGGGGAAACCATGAAAGTCAACACAGAGGAGAGTGGAAAGGGAAAACCATGAACATTATCACAGAGGAGAGTGGAAAAGGGAAACCATGAACGTTATCAGAGGAGAGTGGAAAAGGGGAAACCATGAAAGTTATCACAGAGGAGAGTGGAAAGGGGAAACCATGAAAGTTATCAGAGGAGAGTGGAAAAGGGGAAACCATGAAAGTTATCACAGAGGAGAGTGGAAAGGGGAAACATGAAAGTCAACACAGAGGAGACTGGAAAGGGGAAACATGAAAGTCAACACAGAGGAGAGTGGAAAGGGGAAACATGAAAGTCAACACAGAGGAGAGTGGAAAGGGGAAACCATGAAAGTCAACACAGAGGAGAGTGGAAAGGGGAAACCATGAAAGTCAACACAGAGGAGAGTGGAAAGGGGAAACCATGAACGTTATCACAGAGGAGAGTGGAAAAGGGGAAACCATGAAAGTTATCACAGAGGAGAGTGGAAAAGGGGAAACCATGAAAGTTATCAGAGGAGAGTGGAAAAGGGGAAACCATGAAAGTTATCACAGAGGAGAGTGGAAAAGGGGAAACCATGAAAGTTATCACCGAGGAGAGAAGGTAAGGGAAACCATGAAAGTTATCACCGAGGAGAGAAGGAAAGGGGAAACATGAAAGTTATCACAGAGGAGAGTGGAAAGGAGAAACCATGAAAGTTATCACAGAGGAGAGTGGAAAAGGGAAACCATGAAAGTTATCACAGAGGAGAGTGGGAAGGGGAAACATGAAAGTTATCACAGAGGAGAGTGGAAAGGGGAAACCATGAAAGTTATCAGAGGAGAGTGGAAAAGGGGAAACCATGAAAGTTATCACAGAGGAGAGTGGAAAGGGGAAACCATGAAAGTTATCAGAGGAGAGTGGAAAAGGGGAAACCATGAAAGTTATCACAGAGGAGAGTGGAAAAGGGGAAACCATGAAAGTTATCAGAGGAGAGTGGAAAAGGGGAAACCATGAAAGTTATCACAGAGGAGAGTGGAAAGGGAAAACCATGAAAGTTATCACAGAGGAGAGTGGAAAGGGGAAACCATGAAAGTTATCAGAGGAGAGTGGAAAAGGGGAAACCATGAAAGTTATCACAGAGGAGAGTGGAAAAGGGGAAACCATGAAAGTTATCACCGAGGAGAGAAGGTAAGGGAAACCATGAAAGTTATCACCGAGGAGAGAAGGAAAGGGGAAACATGAAAGTTATCACAGAGGAGAGTGGAAAGGAGAAACCATGAAAGTTATCACAGAGGAGAGTGGAAAAGGGAAACCATGAAAGTTATCACAGAGGAGAGTGGGAAGGGGAAACATGAAAGTTATCACAGAGGAGAGTGGAAAGGGGAAACCATGAAAATTAACAGAGGAGAGTGGAAAGGGGAAACCATGAAAGTTATCACAGAGGAGAGAAGGAAAGGGAAACCATGAAAGTTATCACAGAGGAGAGAAGGAAAGGGAAACCATGAAAGTTATCACAGAGGAGAGTGGAAAGGGGAAACCATGAACGTTATCACAGAGGAGAGTGGAAAGGGGAAACATGAAAGTAGACACAGAGGAGAGTGGAAAGGGGAAACATGAAAGTCTACACAGAGGAGAGTGGGAAGGGGAAACCATGAAAGTTATCACAGAGGAGAGAGGAAAGGGAAACCATGAAAGTTATCACAGAGGAGAGTGGAAAAGGGGAAACCATGAACGTTATCACAGAGGAGAGTGGAAAGGGAAACCATGAAAGTTATCACAGAGGAGAGTGGGAAGGGAAACCATGAAAGTTATCACAGAGGAGAGAAGGAAAGGGAAACATGAAAGTTATCACAGAGGAGAGAAGGAAAGGGAAACCATGAAAGTTATCACAGAGGAGAGTGGAAAGGGAAAACCATGAACATTATCACAGAGGAGAGTGGAAAGGGGAAACCATGAAAGTTATCACAGAGGAGAGTGGAAAGGGGAAACCATGAAAGTTATCACAGAGGAGAGAAGGAAAGGGAAACCATGAAAGTTATCACAGAGGAGAGATGGAAAGGGAAACCATGAACGTTATCACAGAGGAGAGTGGAAAGGGGAAACCATGAAAGTTATCACAGAGGAGAGTGGAAAAGGGAAACCATGAAAGTTATCACAGAGGAGAGTGGGAAGGGGAAACATGAAAGTTATCACAGAGGAGAGTGAAAAGGGGAAACCATGAAAATTAACACAGAGGAGAGTGGAAAGGGGAAACCATGAAAGTAGACACAGAGGAGAGTGGAAAGGGGAAACATGAAAGTAGACACAGAGGAGAGTGGAAAGGGGAAACATGAAAGTAGACACAGAGGAGAGTGGAAAGGGGAAACATGAAAGTCTACACAGAGGAGAGAGGAAAGGGAAACCATGAAAGTTATCACAGAGGAGAGTGGAAAGGGGAAACATGAAAGTCAACACAGAGGAGAGTGGAAAGGGGAAACATGAAAGTCAACACAGAGGAGAGTGGAAAGGGGAAACCATGAAAGTCAACACAGAGGAGAGTGGAAAGGGGAAACCATGAAAGTCAACACAGAGGAGAGTGGAAAGGGGAAACCATGAAAGTTATCACAGAGGAGAGTGGAAAGGGGAAACCATGAACATTATCACAGAGGAGAGTGGAAAGGGGAAACCATGAAAGTCAACACAGAGGAGAGTGGAAAGGGAAAACCATGAACATTATCACAGAGGAGAGTGGAAAGGGGAAACCATGAACGTTATCACAGAGGAGAGTGGAAAGGGAAAACCATGAAAGTTATCACAGAGGAGAGTGGAAAGGGGAAACCATGAACGTTATCACAGAGGAGAGTGGAAAGGGAAAACCATGAAAGTTATCACAGAGGAGAGTGGAAAGGGGAAACCATGAAAGTTATCACAGAGGAGAGTGGAAAAGGGGAAACCATGAAAGTTATCACAGAGGAGAGTGGAAAAGGGGAAACCATGAAAGTTATCACAGAGGAGAGAAGGTAAGGGAAACCATGAAAGTTATCACCGAGGAGAGAAGGAAAGGGGAAACATGAAAGTTATCACAGAGGAGAGTGGAAAGGAGAAACCATGAAAGTTATCACAGAGGAGAGTGGAAAAGGGAAACCATGAAAGTTATCACAGAGGAGAGTGGGAAGGGGAAACATGAAAGTTATCACAGAGGAGAGTGGAAAGGGGAAACCATGAAAATTAACACAGAGGAGAGTGGAAAGGGGAAACCATGAAAGTTATCACAGAGGAGAGAAGGAAAGGGAAACCATGAAAGTTATCACAGAGGAGAGAAGGAAAGGGAAACCATGAAAGTTATCACAGAGGAGAGTGGAAAGGGGAAACCATGAACGTTATCACAGAGGAGAGTGGAAAGGGAAAACATGAAAGTCAACACAGAGGAGAGAAGGAAAGGGGAAACCATGAAAGTTATCACAGAGGAGAGAAGGAAAGGGAACCATGAACGTTATCACAGAGGAGAGTGGAAGGGGAAACCATGAACGTTATCACAGAGGAGAGAGGAAAGGGAAACCATGAAAGTTATCACAGAGGAGAGTGGAAAGGGTAAACCATGAACGTTATCACAGAGGAGAGTGGAAAGGGAAACCATGAAAGTTATCACAGAGGAGAGAGGAAAGGGGAAACCATGAAAGTTATCACAGAGGAGAGTGGAAAGGGGAAACATGAAAGTCAACACAGAGGAGAGTGGGAAGGGGAAACATGAAAGTCAAATCAGAGGAGAGTGGAAAGGGGAAACATGAAAGTCAAATCAGAGGAGAGTGGGAAGGGAAAACATGAAAGTTAACACAGAGGAGAGTGGAAAGGGGAAACCATGAAAGTTATCACAGAGGAGAGTGGAAAGGGGAAACATGAAAGTTAACACAGAGGAGAGTGGAAAGGGGAAACATGAAAGTCAACACAGAAGAGAGTGGGAAGGGGAAACATGAAAGTTATCACAGAGGAGAGTGGAAAGGGGAAACCATGAAAGTTATCACAGAGGAGAGTGGAAAGGGGAAACATGAAAGTCAACACAGAGGAGAGTGGAAAGGGGAAATATGAAAGTCAACACAGAGGAGAGTGGAAAGGGGAAACATGAAAGTCAACACAGAGGAGAGTGGAAAGGGGAAACCATGAAAGTCAACACAGAGGAGAGTGGAAAGGGAAAACCATGAACATTATCACAGAGGAGAGTGGAAAAGGGAAACCATGAACGTTATCAGAGGAGAGTGGAAAAGGGGAAACCATGAAAGTTATCACAGAGGAGAGTGGAAAGGGGAAACCATGAAAGTTATCAGAGGAGAGTGGAAAAGGGGAAACCATGAAAGTTATCACAGAGGAGAGTGGAAAGGGGAAACATGAAAGTCAACACAGAGGAGACTGGAAAGGGGAAACATGAAAGTCAACACAGAGGAGAGTGGAAAGGGGAAACATGAAAGTCAACACAGAGGAGAGTGGAAAGGGGAAACCATGAAAGTCAACACAGAGGAGAGTGGAAAGGGGAAACCATGAAAGTCAACACAGAGGAGAGTGGAAAGGGGAAACCATGAACGTTATCACAGAGGAGAGTGGAAAAGGGGAAACCATGAAAGTTATCACAGAGGAGAGTGGAAAAGGGGAAACCATGAAAGTTATCAGAGGAGAGTGGAAAAGGGGAAACCATGAAAGTTATCACAGAGGAGAGTGGAAAAGGGGAAACCATGAAAGTTATCACCGAGGAGAGAAGGTAAGGGAAACCATGAAAGTTATCACCGAGGAGAGAAGGAAAGGGGAAACATGAAAGTTATCACAGAGGAGAGTGGAAAGGAGAAACCATGAAAGTTATCACAGAGGAGAGTGGAAAAGGGAAACCATGAAAGTTATCACAGAGGAGAGTGGAAAGGGGAAACCATGAAAGTTATCAGAGGAGAGTGGAAAAGGGGAAACCATGAAAGTTATCACAGAGGAGAGTGGAAAAGGGGAAACCATGAAAGTTATCAGAGGAGAGTGGAAAAGGGGAAACCATGAAAGTTATCACAGAGGAGAGTGGAAAGGGAAAACCATGAAAGTTATCACAGAGGAGAGTGGAAAGGGGAAACCATGAAAGTTATCAGAGGAGAGTGGAAAAGGGGAAACCATGAAAGTTATCACAGAGGAGAGTGGAAAGGGGAAACCATGAACGTTATCACAGAGGAGAGTGGAAAAGGGGAAACCATGAAAGTTATCACAGAGGAGAGTGGAAAAGGGGAAACCATGAAAGTTATCAGAGGAGAGTGGAAAAGGGGAAACCATGAAAGTTATCACAGAGGAGAGTGGAAAAGGGGAAACCATGAAAGTTATCACCGAGGAGAGAAGGTAAGGGAAACCATGAAAGTTATCACCGAGGAGAGAAGGAAAGGGGAAACATGAAAGTTATCACAGAGGAGAGTGGAAAGGAGAAACCATGAAAGTTATCACAGAGGAGAGTGGAAAAGGGAAACCATGAAAGTTATCACAGAGGAGAGTGGAAAGGGGAAACCATGAAAGTTATCAGAGGAGAGTGGAAAAGGGGAAACCATGAAAGTTATCACAGAGGAGAGTGGAAAAGGGGAAACCATGAAAGTTATCAGAGGAGAGTGGAAAAGGGGAAACCATGAAAGTTATCACAGAGGAGAGTGGAAAGGGAAAACCATGAAAGTTATCACAGAGGAGAGTGGAAAGGGGAAACCATGAAAGTTATCAGAGGAGAGTGGAAAAGGGGAAACCATGAAAGTTATCACAGAGGAGAGTGGAAAAGGGGAAACCATGAAAGTTATCACCGAGGAGAGAAGGTAAGGGAAACCATGAAAGTTATCACCGAGGAGAGAAGGAAAGGGGAAACATGAAAGTTATCACAGAGGAGAGTGGAAAGGAGAAACCATGAAAGTTATCACAGAGGAGAGTGGAAAAGGGAAACCATGAAAGTTATCACAGAGGAGAGTGGGAAGGGGAAACATGAAAGTTATCACAGAGGAGAGTGGAAAGGGGAAACCATGAAAATTAACAGAGGAGAGTGGAAAGGGGAAACCATGAAAGTTATCACAGAGGAGAGAAGGAAAGGGAAACCATGAAAGTTATCACAGAGGAGAGAAGGAAAGGGAAACCATGAAAGTTATCACAGAGGAGAGTGGAAAGGGGAAACCATGAACGTTATCACAGAGGAGAGTGGAAAGGGGAAACATGAAAGTAGACACAGAGGAGAGTGGAAAGGGGAAACATGAAAGTCTACACAGAGGAGAGTGGGAAGGGGAAACCATGAAAGTTATCACAGAGGAGAGAGGAAAGGGAAACCATGAAAGTTATCACAGAGGAGAGTGGAAAGGGGAAACCATGAACGTTATCACAGAGGAGAGTGGAAAGGGAAACCATGAAAGTTATCACAGAGGAGAGTGGGAAGGGAAACCATGAAAGTTATCACAGAGGAGAGAAGGAAAGGGAAACCATGAAAGTTATCACAGAGGAGAGAAGGAAAGGGAAACCATGAAAGTTATCACAGAGGAGAGTGGAAAGGGAAAACCATGAACATTATCACAGAGGAGAGTGGAAAGGGGAAACCATGAAAGTTATCACAGAGGAGAGTGGAAAGGGGAAACCATGAAAGTTATCACAGAGGAGAGAAGGAAAGGGAAACCATGAAAGTTATCACAGAGGAGAGTGGGAAGGGGAAACATGAACGTTATCACAGAGGAGAGTGGAAAGGGGAAACCATGAAAGTTATCACAGAGGAGAGTGGAAAAGGGAAACCATGAAAGTTATCACAGAGGAGAGTGGGAAGGGGAAACATGAAAGTTATCACAGAGGAGAGTGAAAAGGGGAAACCATGAAAATTAACACAGAGGAGAGTGGAAAGGGGAAACCATGAAAGTAGACACAGAGGAGAGTGGAAAGGGGAAACATGAAAGTAGACACAGAGGAGAGTGGAAAGGGGAAACATGAAAGTAGACACAGAGGAGAGTGGAAAGGGGAAACATGAAAGTCTACACAGAGGAGAGAGGAAAGGGAAACCATGAAAGTTATCACAGAGGAGAGTGGAAAGGGGAAACATGAAAGTCAACACAGAGGAGAGTGGAAAGGGGAAACATGAAAGTCAACACAGAGGAGAGTGGAAAGGGGAAACCATGAAAGTCAACACAGAGGAGAGTGGAAAGGGGAAACCATGAAAGTCAACACAGAGGAGAGTGGAAAGGGGAAACCATGAAAGTTATCACAGAGGAGAGTGGAAAGGGGAAACCATGAACATTATCACAGAGGAGAGTGGAAAGGGGAAACCATGAAAGTCAACACAGAGGAGAGTGGAAAGGGAAAACCATGAACATTATCACAGAGGAGAGTGGAAAGGGGAAACCATGAACGTTATCACAGAGGAGAGTGGAAAGGGAAAACCATGAAAGTTATCACAGAGGAGAGTGGAAAGGGGAAACCATGAACGTTATCACAGAGGAGAGTGGAAAGGGAAAACCATGAAAGTTATCACAGAGGAGAGTGGAAAGGGGAAACCATGAAAGTTATCACAGAGGAGAGTGGAAAAGGGGAAACCATGAAAGTTATCACAGAGGAGAGAAGGTAAGGGAAACCATGAAAGTTATCACCGAGGAGAGAAGGAAAGGGAAACCATGAAAGTTATCACAGAGGAGAGTGGAAAGGGTAAACCATGAAAGTTATCACAGAGGAGAGTGGAAAGGGGAAACCATGAAAGTTATCACAGAGGAGAGAAGGAAAGGGAACCATGAACGTTATCACAGAGGAGAGTGGAAAGGGAAACCATGAAAGTTATCACAGAGGAGAGAGGAAAGGGAAACCATGAAAGTTATCACAGAGGAGAGTGGAAAGGGTAAACCATGAACGTTATCACAGAGGAGAGTGGAAAGGGAAACCATGAAAGTTATCACAGAGGAGAGAGGAAAGGGGAAACCATGAAAGTTATCACAGAGGAGAGTGGAAAGGGGAAACATGAAAGTCAACACAGAGGAGAGTGGGAAGGGGAAACATGAAAGTCAAATCAGAGGAGAGTGGAAAGGGGAAACATGAAAGTCAAATCAGAGGAGAGTGGGAAGGGAAAACATGAAAGTTAACACAGAGGAGAGTGGAAAGGGGAAACCATGAAAGTTATCACAGAGGAGAGTGGAAAAGGGAAACCATGAAAGTTAACACAGAAGAGAGTGGGAAGGGGAAACATGAAAGTTATCACAGAGGAGAGTGGAAAGGGGAAACCATGAAAGTTAACACAGAGGAGAGTGGAAAGGGGAAACATGAAAGTCAACAGAGGAGAGTGGGAAGGGGAAAGAATGGGTCAGAGGTTAAGTTGGGGTTCACTGTCAGTGACAAATGGTCTCCTTCAACAGAGATGATGTACTCTTTCCAGGCCCTTTGTGTGTGTGCGTGTGTGTCACCATCAGGTCCGAGGCCTCCAGGAGAAAGAGGAGGATGAGGAAGAGGAGAGATTCATCACAGACTGGTGTGTAATTAAAGGCACTGTGTCACGATCTTGTTACATTTCACACCGGCAACACGCTAACCCAGTTCACATCCCCTTTAATGATCCCAGCATCATACATATCTCACCAAACTGCCAACACAGCCTTTCCACGGCAGTGTTGTGTGTGCGTGATTGTACGCCTTACAAAGCTAAAAACAAAATATTTCACAAAAATTGCTATTGTCTGTATGGAGTGTTTTCTGACTGAAGTTGTACAAATGAGTCATGAATCCCATCTCTGTGTGTCATTGTGGTGCCAGAGAAAGTGAGTGAGAGAGTGTGACTGAGGGGTCTGACAGAGCACTGGACTGACTAACAGTGAGAGTGGTGGTGATGGTGGACAGTGTATCAGGGTTGTCACTAGTTACCACAGCCACAAAGTCAAAATTGTCTATATTGTAAATATTCATGAATTTAAAATTTAAAATAAAAATATATTTTTTTATTAGTTAGTCATATGGTTAGCAGTGTGGTTAAGGTTAGGGTTAAGGTTAAAATCTGATTTTAAGAAGATAAACTTCATACTTTGTGGCTGTGGTAACTAGTGACGACCACCTGTAGGAGCAGAAGAATAACTGAGGTTTGGATGGAAAGAGAAGGCCCCCAAAGTAAAGACCCGTCAATAGTCAGACAGCCTTTCACCCAGTTGCCAAACCCCCAAAACACACACCCCTCCTCCCCCATCTCTCTCTAGCATCCTTCTCTTACTCAGAACTGACAAATGACTAACATAGCTTATTTTAAGACTCACAGAAAATCAGGAGAGCCCAAAGGAGGATTTATCATGAGTTAGAATAGTGTAACCAACACTCACTTATTCAGAGCTTCTTACTGGCAGTCTGTATAGCACTGTGACGTGGGCTTAAGCCACTGACAGTGTCAATGACGTGTATCAACTATGAGGCTGCTTTATTGAATCAATGTGCTAGAGAAACAGAAACACACTACCCAACTACCAAAGAGAATAGCATACACACATGTGGCACAGCACACACAACAGCATGCACACACACACACTCTAACAGCTCTCTCTGCACATTGTTCTCAGACAGCTTGTCAGAGGCCCAGCGCCAGACACATGCTACAACCATGATGTCATCACTGCGAGACAGAGCATCTGGGCTGCAGAATGCACTCTCGCTTCTGTTTTCATCTACACATGTCCTTTACATCATGACATCACCGCACACACACAAACCATAGTCATCTAGTAGCAGCAAGAGCCACTATTTCATATTTCATAATCAGTGTACAGGCCATATACAAACTCTCTCTCTCTTTATTGATGTGGTTGTAGCAGAGTGAGGGGTTCTATAAAGTTAGTCACAGTGTTCCTGTAGGGTGCTGATGATACAACTGTACGACTTCCAAATGTATGCCCACACTCACACACAGTACGAGCCCCAGACACACACACAAGCCATCTGCATCAACAGAGAAAACCAGACGTAACAGCGGGAGGATGGGAGGAAGGGAGGGAGGAAGAATGAAGGGAGGGAGGAAAGGAGGATGAGAGGGAGGGAGGAAGGTAGAGTTGGATGAAGTTGCTTGCAGATGCTGATCTTAGGTCAGTTTTACATTGTCTCTCTAATGATTAAGGTTGGGATTGGGGGAGGGAACGCTGTACCTACGGGCAACATTTAACTGGAGCGGGAGGAGGGTTGGAAGGAGGGAGGTATAGGGGGGATGGAAGGAGGGAGGTATAGGGGGATGAGGGAGGTATAGGGGGATGAGGGAGGTATGGGGGGGATGAGGGAGGTATGGGGGGGATGAGGGAGGTATAGGGGGTGCAGGGAGGTATAGGGGGATGAAGGAGGGAGGTACAGGGGATGGAGGGAGCTATAGGGGGTGGAGGGAGGTATAGGGGGTGCAGGGAGGTATAGAGGGATGGAGGGAGGGAGGTACAAGGGATGGATGGAGCTATAGGGGGGTGCAGAGAGGTATAGAGGGATGGAAGAAGGGAGGTACAGGGGATGGAGGGAGCTATAGGGGGAGGGAGGGAGGTATAGGGGGATGGAAGAAGGGAGGTACAGGGGATGGAAGAAGGGAGGTACAGGGGATGGAAGAAGGGAGGTACAGGGGATGGAGAGAGGTATAGGGGATGGAGGGAGGCATATGGGGATGATAGAGGTATGGGGGATGAGGGGGGTATAGGGGATGGAGGGAGTTATAGGGGGATGGAGAGAGGTATAGGGGATGGAGGAGGTATATGGGGATGATAGAGGTATGGGGGATGAGGGGGGTATAGGGGATGGAGGGAGGTATAGGGGATTGAAGGAGGGAGGTAAAGGGGATGATAGAGGTATGGGGGATGAGGAGGGTATAGGGGATGAGGGGGGTATAGGGGATTGAAGGAGGGAGGTATAGGGGATGATAGAGGTATGGGGGATGGAGGGAGGGAGGTATAAGGTAATGGAAGGAGGGCAGTATAGGGGATGAGGGAGATATAGGCAGCAGCACAGGGTATGGAGCTGGTTTTATGGAGGACATAAAATAAAAGAGAGAATAATGTCGGATCCAAACCCACACCCCCCAGACACACACGCACCCCCCAGACACACACACACCCCCCAGACACACACACACCCCCCAGACACACACACACCCCCCAGACACACACACACCCCCCAGACACACACACACACACCCCAGACACACCAGACCCACACACACACCCCAGACCCACACCCCAGACCCAGACACACACCCCAGACCCAGACACACACCCCAGACCCAGACACACACCCCAGACCCAGACACACACCCCAGACCCAGACACACACCCCAGACCCAGACACACACCCCCCAGACCCAGACACACCAGACACCCCAGACCCAGACACACCAGACACCCCAGACCCAGACACACCAGACACCCCAGACACACACCAGACCCAGACACACACCAGACCCAGACACACCCAGACCCAGACACACCCAGACCCAGACACACACACCCCAGACCCAGACACACACAGACCCACACACCCCAGACCCAGACACCCCAGACCCAGACACCCCAGACCCAGACACCCCAGACACACACACACCCCAGACACACCAGACCCACACACACACCCCAGACCCACACACACACCCCAGACCCAGACACACACCCCAGACCCAGACACACACCCCAGACCCAGACACACACCCCAGACCCAGACACACACACCCCAGACCCAGACACACCAGACACCCCAGACCCAGACACACCAGACACCCCAGACCCAGACACACACCAGACCCAGACACACACCAGACCCACACACCCAGACCCAGACACACCCAGACCCAGACACACCCAGACCCAGACACACACACCCCAGACCCAGACACACACAGACCCACACAGACCCAGACACCCCAGACCCAGACACCCCAGACCCAGACACCCCAGACCCAGACACCCCAGACCCAGACACACACACACACACCCCAGACACACCAGACCGGACACCCCAGACCCAGACACACACACACACCCCAGACACACCAGACCGGACACCCCAGACCCAGACACACACAGACCCACACAGACCCAGACCCACACACACACAGACCCAGACACCCCAGACGCCCCAGACCCAGACGCCCCAGACGCCCCAGACGCCCCAGACGCCCCACACGCCCCACACGCCCCACACGCCCCACACACCCCACACACCCCACACACCCCACACACCCCACACACCCCACACACCCCACACACCCCACACACCCCACACACCCCAGACACCCCACACACCCCAGACCCAGACACCCCCGACCCAGACACCCCAGACCCAGACACCCCAGACCCAGACACCCCAGACCCAGACACCCCAGACCCAGACACCCCAGACCCAGACACCCCAGACCCAGACACCCCAGACCCAGACACACACACAGAAACCTGTTTCATAAGGATTTCAATACTACCCGCCCCAACTTCCCATAACCCTAAATCCAGTCCCTCTCTTAGCATTACCCAATCTCTCTCTGACACAGCTTCTCAAACACACCATCATTACAGATTGTGGTTATTTTGCGGTAACTCAGAAACCAAGAGTTACTGTCAGGAAGTAGCTCAGGTTGCTTTCCCGCATGCACCGAGGTGGAAGAGAAGAGAGGCCCCCTGGCCTGACTGCAGTGTGATTATGTGTGTAGTGACCCCCAGAATCCAACACTTCTGACTATAATCTGTTAGCCCAGGTAAAGGTTTAACACTATTTGTACATCAACTATGATGACGACTCAAACATCACTCATACATGGTTCATATGCCCAAGAGAGACTGCCAAAAACTATACTGCCAGACTCACCTCCCTACAGTAGTCATGGCGACTCCCGAAAAATCACAGTTACCACCAAACAGACCAAAAATACTCAAATGTAGGAGAGTAGAGAGAGGTGTTTCATTTGGTTGTAGCATGTGGCGTGTTGCGTGTAGACACCTGTTCTGCAGCAATTCGGAACCTAGCCCACTTAACTCCCTCTGTTGACAATTCAATTCAGAGGCGTGTGTATGTGAGTGTGTGTGCGCGCGTGTGTATGTGAGTGTGTATCTGACCTATTTCTTGGGGCTGTGTGTGTTCATTCAGGGTCGAAACAGTGTGACTCACAACACCAGTGGAACCCAAACATTTAGTGTGCATGTGCGTGATTGTGCGTGCGAGTGTGAGTGTGAGTGTGAGTGTGCGTGTGTGCATACAATATGTGCGGACATATGTGTCTCTCCCAGATAATGGTCTTGCTAGGTGTTGTCAGAGAGAGAGAGAGGAAGGACACACACATTCACAAAACCCTTATGACAAAAAAAAAGCTGTGAACTGTTATACTTGAATTGTTCTGAAGTTAATGAATGTCTCCTCAGGTTCCCGAGAACAACTGAAACAGCAATATGTTGTTACTGACTGAGCTGCTTGTTTGGCCTTTGGTAGAGTTGCCAATGTACAGTGCTCTTTCAGCCTGGTTCACACTGGAGGCCTTAATGCTCAAATCAGTTTTGTTTTTCAAATCCGTTTTGGAACATTGACTGTACTAACAGCAAGTTACAAATGACCAAATCGGATTTGTGCATGTTTAGACATCAGTCATTTGCTGACATGGCTACTCTAGTTGTCATAGTAACAACGGTGACAGTGGTGTAGTCTGATTGGTGATGTAGCAGGCTAAGGTGACAACAATACCTGCCATGGATGAATTTACAAAATCATAGTGTGAGAACACTTTTAAAGCCTCAAAGGATAAGATGATCCAACTTTAAAAACAAGTCCTTTTTGGCTAGCCCCAGCAGACAACTAGACAGTTAGGTAGCCATTTTGCTTTCTAGCACATTCACTCATTTGTCTTTAAACAATCAACAAGTTACCACATGTTCTTGTCAAACTGTCAAGGTAGCTAGCAAGCAACAAGATATGCCAAATGTACATTTAAGTCATTTAGCAGAGGCTCTTACCCAGATCAACTTATAGGAGCAATTAGAGTTCAGTGCCTTGCTCAAGAACACATTGACACATTTTCCCCTAGTTGGCTCGGGGATTTGAACTAGTGACCTTTCGGTTACTGGCCCAACACTTTTAACTGCTAAGCCCTAACAGTCTAAAAACCACTTGAAAGCAAATAAATCAGATTTGACCATTCAGACACAAGTCACATAGCCAGAAATCAGATTGGTATCTGACTTCAAACCAGCTACGAAGATGTTTTGAAATGTGGCTTGCAATATACGATCCCATATGCTTTTTGGCTGTTCAGACTCCAGGAAAAAGAACAGATTCGAATCAGATATGCATTTTTGGGGGGATTTGAGTCGCTTCAAATTGCCAATGTGAACACGGCTTAAGACTACCACATATAACAAACAAACACATGGACAACTAGGCTCCAGAGCTAATTGATCGGTTCAGTGAATGCCTAAATTTAACACACCTGGTTGTCCAGGTCGGTTAAATGAAGAACATGAAGTGCCTGCGGCCCTCCAGGACCAGGGTTGCCTACGCCTGGCCTACTGATGTCTCCAAGCTATTCACTGGATGGAACACAGACTGTAGAAGTACTCATCTGGCTCAAACACACTGAGTGAGAGCATCATTGTGTGTGTGTGTGCATCTGGAGACAGTAAAATCCAACCCGGTGGGACTGTTTAGGGGTCTATGTGCATGCCTGTGAAACCTGCAGTGTTTGTGTATGTGAGGACACACACACTGCATTAAATGTATGTGAGTTTACGTGTTTTATATGTCCTTACTGGAGCCAGGCGGTCTATGATGAAGCTGTAATTATGCAGGACTACACACACACACGCCTCTGAGAGGTGCAGACTCATTCCTGGGCAAATGGGAGACAGCTGGGTTTGATCTGCCATCTGAGAGACAGGCACAGGCGTGCACACACACACACACACACACACACAGTGAAAGGCCTCAACCACCCCTTCCCTGCTTATTTACTCTAACCGCTGTCCTTCTATTCTCTACCCGTCCTCTCTTTCCTGTCCTGTCTGCCCCACCCCTCAGTTCGGTTTCTCACTTTCTCCCTCTTCCTCCTCCTCTCTCTCCCTCAGTGCCATATCGTGGGGGGGTAAGATATATACTTTTTAATTCCCTAACCAGTCAGACTCTGCCTGCTAAGTGTGACCACAGCACAGCAGCAGTTCTGACCTGCTGTAGCTCTATTCACCATTCATTATCCCATTCACTGCTCTAGTTCTCACATGAGACACAATCCACACACCCAAACTTCCATGGAGCAGGTCTTGTTGTCCTCTCTCTCATCTGGACCCTAACACTCCTATTCTGATCAGAAACACACAGGAAAGGTGAAACACATTGGACTACATTAGAGTTAGACAGATGCTGTTAAAACAGCTTCTCAGAGTATGTGTTTGTGGGTAGAGCGAACAGAGGGTTGTATCTTTAAACAACCCAATTCTGAGTAGTCTAGTACAGACTATAGTTGTTTCTCTGTGGTTTGTAAAAAAAACAAGGTGTCTTGCTAGCTGTTATTTTCAACTTTTTTAACAGCGTATTTAAAATCCATCAAACTGCCCTTGAGAGTGCTCTATAAGCCATCTTTAAGACTACTGTAAAGTTCCGCTTTTACAGAAATGATGGGTGCCTTTGTCCGTAACCACAGGTTGCAGTATATATATCAAAGAAAATATCAAAGCCATCCAAACAACATGCTAGGGTAACTAGGAAAAGTGGTCTTGCTCTGATGAAGAGGCTCTGTGTGTGTTTATAAAATTGTATTCGTCACATGCGCTGGTGTAGACTTTACCATGAAATACTTACTTTTCGAACTCTTTCTCTACAATGCAGAGTTAAAAAGTAAGAACATTTCCACCCCAAAAAATGTAAAATAGTAACACAATAAAATAACAATAATGAGGCTATATACAAGGAGTACCGGTACTAAGTAAATGTGCAGGGGTACGAGGTACTGTAGTTGACATAATTGAGGTAATATGTATATGTAGGTAGGGGTAAAAGTGACTAGGTAATCAGGATAGATAATAAACAGAGTAGCAGCAGCGTGTGTGAAGAGTGTTAAAGTGTGTATGTGCGTGAGTGTGTGTGTAGCGTCAATATGCATGTGTGAGTGAATATAGTGTCTGTGTTTATGTGTTGGAGTGTCAGTGCAGTATGTGTGAGTGTGTGGGTAGAGTCCAGTCAGTGTGCATAGAGTCAGTGTGAGCAAAAATGTAATTCAATAGTCCAGGTGGCCATTTGATGAACTGTTCAGGTGTCTTATGGCCTGGGGGTAGAAGCTGTTCAGGTGTCTTATGGCCTGGGGGTAGAAGCTGTTCAGGTGTCTTATGGTCTGAGGGTAGAAGCTGTTCAGGTGTCTTATGGCCTGGGGGTAGAAGCTGTTCAGGTGTCTTATGGCCTGGGGGTAGAAGCTGTTCAAGTGTCTTATGACCTGGGGGTAGAAGCTGTTCAGGTGTCTTATGGCCTGGGGGTAGAACCTGTTCAAATGCCTTTTGGTCCGGGGGTAGAAGCTGTGCAGGTGTCTTATGGCCTGGGGTAGAAGCTGTTCAGGTGTCTTATGGCCTGGGGGTAGAAGCTGTTCAAATGCCTTTTGGTCCCAGACTTGGCACTCCGGTACCGCTTACCGTGTGGTAACAGAGTGAACAGTCTCTGGCTTGGGTGGCTAGGGTCTTTGACAATTTTCCAAGCTTTCCTCTGACACCGCCTGGTATAGAGGTCCTGGATGGCAGGGAGCTCAGCCCCAGTGATGTAGTGGGCCGTCCGCACCACCCCCTGTAGCGCCATGCGATCTAAGGTGGTTCAGTTATCATACCAAGCCATGCCAAATCTTTTCAATCTCCTGAGGAGGAAGAGGCTCTGTCGTCCCTTATTCACCACTGTGCTGGTGTGAGAGGATCATGTTAAGTCCTTGGTGATGTGGACACTGAGGAACTTGATGCTTTCGACCCACTCCACTACAGCCCTGTCGGCGTGGTCGCCCTTTTATTTCCTGTAGTCCACAATCAGCTCCTTTGTCTTGTTGAGGGAGAGGTTGTTGTCCTGGCACCACACTGCCAGTTCTCTGACCTCCTCCCTATATGTTGTCTCATCATCGTCGGTGATCAGGCCTATCGCTGTCGTGTCGTCAGCAAACTTGATGATGGCGTTGGAGTCGTGCGTGGTCATGCAGTCGTGGGTGAACAGGAAGTACAGGAGGAGACTAAGCACATTCGTAAGGGCCCCCCTGTTGACGGTCAGCATGGCAGAGATGGTGTTGCCTACCCTCACCACCTGGTGGCGGCCCGCCAGAAAGTCCAGGATCCAGTTGCAGACGAAGGTATTCAGTCGCAGGGTAGCCGAGCTTGGTGATGAACTTGGAGATGACTATGGTGTTGTATGCTGAGCTGTAGTCAAAGAACAGCATTCTCACATAGACATTCCTCTTGTCCAGGTGGGAGAGAGCAGTGTGGATTGCAATAGAGATTGCTTCATCTGTCGATCTGTTGGGGCAGTATGCGAATTGGATGGTGTTGAGGTGTGCCATGACCAGCCTTTCAAAGCATTTCATGGTTATAGATGTGGGTGCTACGGGACGATAGTATATTGACAGTGATATGTGGATGTCTCACCTAGTTATTTTAAGATGAATGAACAGAATGTAAGTCGTTCTGGATAAGAGCATCTGCTAAATGACTAAAATGTAAAAAGTAAATGTTTTACACGTGTATGATTTGTACATTTCTTGATAAAATGTTTTGTTATTTGTTACATTTGACTGTGTAAAGCCTGGCAGTACTACTTATTTCTCTGAGAGTGAGGCGGATAAAGTGCCCTCAGAAAGTATTCACACCCCTTGACTTTTTCCACATTTTGTTGTGTTAGGGCCTGAATTTAAAATGGATTAAATTGAGATTTTGTGTCACTGGCCTACACACAATACCACATAATGTCAAACTGGAATTCTACTGTTAGATCATCAGGCTCCTCAGCCGAGTTCTGAATGGGCAGTTTTGTAGTTGTATCGACGTCTCATCAAACAGGAAATGCTACAGTACTTCATCAAGGACAAAACAAGCAGCAGAGATAAATGAGGTATCTGCATTTACCCCATTGGACACAACATCCTGATTGCTGGTATTATAAATAATATGTCATTGCCCTTTTTAAGAAGATGCCATTGCCACTTTAAGAGCTCTGTTGCGCAGCTGCACCAAAACCATGCTTGAAACTCTTGTTGTAGCTGCATCTTTAAAGTGATGCCACACACACAATCTACAGGAGTATGGAAATAAGCGGGGTAGCAATGGAAAGCTGGTATTCCCTTCCCTATGGCTCTATTAATTAACTTAAATGCGCCTCGAGATTAATATTTCTCTCGCACAGAACACACCACAACAAGCAGACTAGGTAAATAGGTAAACAATTCTACTATGGGGTTGTCTGATTTAGTTTTAATAACAACATTACACGGCAAAAATAGCAGCACTGAAAAGTTACATCTTGAGTGATAAAGTATAGGCTTTGAATGACTTTGCCAGTTGTCACGTTCTGACCATAGTTCTTTTGTGTTTTCCTTGTTTTAGTGTTGGTCAGGACGTGAGCTGGGTGGGCATTCTATGTTGTGTGTCTAGTTTGTCCGTTTCTATGTATGGCCTGATATGGTTCTCAATCAGAGGCAGGTGTTAGTCATTGTCTCTGATTGGGAACCATATTTAGGTAGCTTGTTTTGTGTTGGGGTTTGTGGGTGGTTGTCTTCTGTCTTTGTGTTCATTGCACCAGATAGGACTGTTTCGGTTTTGCCACATTTGTTATTTTGTATTGTGTTCATGTTCAGTTGTTTATTATTAAATCATGGATGCTAACTACGCTGCGTCTTGGTCCGATCCCTGCTAAGGCTGCCGTTACACTAGTAGGCTACACACCGTTGTTTGAGTTGAGCGCCACAGTGGTGCACATTATAGACTGTCTCATTTCTTTAATCTGAACATCAGCGCTGTCAGCAACAATCATCCATATCAGTTCAGTTCACACAGCGTAACAATGAAAATAATCATTTATTTGGGAATATATTTCATAGAACAGACACGCTTCTGTATTAGGTTATGAACGTTTGTGTGACCACTATGCTCAGAATAGGTGTGTCGACCAAAATGTAATGGAATTCCAGAATTGTGTAGCTGGTCTGCACCCAAAAAGGAAATTCAAGGTTTCGTTATAGTATTCATTTCATTCAGGGGTTGGTAGATCGACAAACGTTTCGCCCTTCGTCAGTATTGTTAGCGTCTCCTCTGAAGGTAAGCTTCTTTATTGTGAACTCGTTAAGGGTAACGACATACAGGTGTGTTCATGTGTGCGCTCCTGGAACAGACACACATGTCAATAATGCATCCTCCAAATATACAATACATAATCTAATATCTAACAAGTCACTTTTTATAATAATGCATTGGAAAAACATTAGGCTTTTGGGCCGCTCATACACCAATGTCTATAAATAGTTACAGGAAAATACTAATTAACAATAGTAGCTAGATTCAGGCTGGTCTCAAAAACGACCTCTCCAGTATCCATATGATGGAAATCCGTCGCAGTGACAGAGAAGTTTAACCCATGGATCAGTCTATCATTGTATCATTCTCTCCGTCCGTCCGTCCATCTGTCAATTGTTTTATCTATCATTCTTTCTATTGTTCTTTCAAACCAATAGGATTGTGCCTCCAAGCCCTTGTCTGCCCTTAGTAAACCACCACCATTGGACCAAACAAATCTGAACCGAATATCAAACGTGGATAAAGCCAATCCTATGCTGGCACTCATGCCAAACGCCTCAACCACCAAACTGTGGAGCAATTTTTTAAATCTGAGAATGATGAGCCTCTACTTCAAATCTGAACATAGTAATAAAGCAATGCTTGAGCAGGCTGTGTGTACACATGTGTTGGTCAGTTTGTTGGTGACGTGTGTGTATGTGTGTGTCCATGTATGCATGCATGCCTGCGTATGCGTGTGGCTATACTTTGTCTATGTGTACTCTCCCCTAGATTTGGTAAACAAAGGAATGTCACCTTGTCAACACAGCGCTAGTGTTGGCTAATAAAGCATTAACATATGAATGATAGTAGTATAGAAACTTACATAACAGCATACAAGCTGTTATAAAAAGAGCCTGCCAATGAGCCTGTGATATGTCATGTTTGGCCGACGGAGAGAACCACGATTAATCTGACACTATGAGAGATCTAGACTGATTAGGGCTGGATAGAGAGAGACTACTGTTAAGTTGTAGTTTGCATTAGCAGGGAGAGACAGGAGGGTAAAAAGGAATCTTCAGAGGCAGCAATATGGCACCCAGTTCTAAAGTCTACAGTTGGCCAACTCTTTCACCTTGGCTGCCATCTTAGCCCTAGCCTTCCTCTCCTCACAACTCTCTCCAGTGCTCTGCTGAGTGTTCTTTATTTACTGGAAGACTCTGAGAGAGCACAGCATGAAAGAGACTGGGCCTGGAGCCTGGTATTAGTACTGGAGAGGGGGGTATGGTAGGAGAAAGAGAAAAGAGTCACGGAGGCTTTACCTGGAGTCTTTGAAACTCCCTAAACCAGCTCCATCTCGGTCTCTGTCTATTCAGCCTTCACTAATGCCCCCTCTGAAGTCACTCTACACAGAGGATATCACTGCTGTCTGCATGTGTATGTGTCTGACTGACAGTAGACAGGGGGATGTGTTCCACCCGAACAGTGTCTAGAGAAGTAGAGATGTGTAAAGACAAACTTTCATCAGAGGGGCAGAACTTTCCAGCCCACTCACTGTGTAGGGCTCTACCTCAATGTCTTTGATCAGGTCTCACCTATAGACCGAAACTTAAACAGAAAGCAGCCGTGGTAAGACTGTTCAACAATGGTTGGACCAATCGGAATCAATGCTCCAAGATTGTTTTGATCACGCGGAGCGGGAAATGTTCCGGGTCGCCTCTGAGAATAGTATTGACTACACTACATGTCTACACTGACTTGGTGACGAGGTTCATCAGGAAGTGCATAGAGGATGTTCTTCACACTGTGACAATTAGAACTTCTCCAAACCACAAACTGTGGATAGATGGCAGGATTCGCTCAAAACTGAAAGCTCGAACCACCGCATTTAGCCATGGCAAGTTGACTGGGAACATGTACAAACAGACCAGCTATGACCTCTAAGGCAATCAAAGAGGCACAATCATATTGCAGAGACAATTCAACGGCTCAGACACGAGACGTACAGTGGGAAGAAAAAGTATGTGAACCCTTCAGAATTACCTGGATTTCTGCATAAATTAGTCATAAAATGTTATCTGATCTTCCTCTAAGTCACAACAATAGACATACAGTCTGATTACACTAATAACACACAAACAATTAGAATTGTTCATGTCTTTATTGAACGCACCGTGTAAACATTCACAGTGCAGGTTGGAAAAAGTATGTGAAGCCTTGGATTTAATAACAGGTTGACTCGCAGTTCTAACTGTGCCACTAAAGATTCTGGGTTCGAGTCCAGGCTCTGTCGCAGCCGACCGTAACCGGGAGACCCATGGGGCGGCGCACAATTGGCCCAGCGTCGTCTGGGTTATCCCACCTGGACAAGAGACATGCCTCCAGTATGTAAGAAGGAAGGCCATTGACTACAGCTCAGACTTCAACACCATAGTCCCTCCAAGATCATTATTGAGCTCAGGGCCCTGGGTCTGAACCCTTCCCTGTGCAACTGGGTCCTGGACTTCCTGAAGGGCCAAAGCTAAGTGGTGAAGGTAGGCAACTCCTCTATTACACTGATCCTCAACATGGGGCCCCCACAGGGGTGCTTGCTCAGCTGTGGCCACACACGCCTCCAACTCAATCATCAAGTTTGCTGATGATACAACAGTGGTAGACCTGATTACCAACAACGACAAGACAACCTACAGGCAGAAAAGAACCTCTCCCTCAACTTCAACAAATCACCCCGACGGGGTCGCAGTGGAGAGGGTCATTGACTACAGCTCAGCCTTCACTGACCACCTGAAATGGTCCTATCACACAGACAGTGTGGTGAAGAAGGCGAAACAACCTCAGGGGGCTGCATAAATGTGGCTTGGCCCCTAAGACTCTCATGAATTTCTACAGATGCACCATTGAGAGCATCCTGTCAGGCTGTATCCCCGCCTGGAAAGCCATTTACACCGTCCGAAAGCGCAGGGCTCTCCAGATGGTGGTGTGGTCAGCCCAACGCATCACCGGCTGAATACTGCCTTCCCTGCAGGACATCTGCAGCCCCCACTGTCACAGGAAGGCCAAGATGAGCCTCAAGGACAGCCACCCAGGCCACGGCCTGTTCACCCCGCTAACATCTAGAAGGCGGAGACAGTACAGGTGCATCAAAGCTAGGAAAGATAGACTGATTAACAGCTTCTATCTCCAGGCCATCAGATTGTTAAACAGTCACCACTAGCCGGCCTTCACCCGTACCCTGCCCGGAACCTTAGTCACTGGTAATAGCCGGCTACTCTACCCTGCACATTAGAGACTGCTGCCCTATGTATATAGTTATTGAACACTGGCCACTTTAATAATGTTTACATACTGTTTCACCCACTGTATATCTATATACTGTATTCTAGAAATGGCTTATCCTATATACAGTCCTTAATTTGAGCTGGATCCTGCCGGAACAGGATCCGGCACCTCTCAGTTTTGGACTGTTTCGTTACGGAACCCATTTGCCCTTATCTGGTACCTCTAGTGGCATGAAAAATCCTTTTCACTGTTCGCAATGTAAAAGTTCAAATAAAAGCAATCAGAGTTAATTGAAGTTGACTCATCGTTAATTCTCCTGGCTGCCCCCTAAAAAACGTAATGTGAAAATGTGTATGATATTCTAAGAATGTATTTGTTTTGGGCCAGCCCGGATTTCTAGTTTGCGCAACATTGTAACCTATATAGACCAAAGCGTGGCCATTGCTGTGGCGTGAGAGAGAAGTACATCTGTATCTCTCACAGAACAAGAATGAGATTCACTTTCCCTCTCTCTGCTCTGATAAACATGAGCCTGCATCTCTCATCTCTGCAGCGTTGCACTTCATCATTTATTTCCTTATAGAATCGTAGCCCCGGAAGGTGCTGGGGGGAGCAGCACACCTGATAAATAAGTAATAGAATTACTGCTGTCTGTTCAGAAAGAAATGAAATAATGCTGAATACTGCACCAGGAGTAGGCCTATCATTTTGCCACAGAGGATCTATAGGTTATATATTTTTTAATAGCCTAGCTGTAGATTGTGTGTAGCCCAATCACAAGGCATGCCTACAGTCGGGAACACACAGCAAATCTGTCAGTAAACAGCATGCAGCCAAAACAGGACTTTTGCAATAGTGGATTTGGCTATTTCAAATCAAATTGTATTTGTCACATTCGCCGGATTCAACAGGTGTAGGTAGACCTTACAGTAAAATGCTTACTTAACCAACAATGCTGTTTAAAAAATTAAAAAATAAATACAGGTGTATAAAAACGAACACACAGCCATGCAATCTCCATAGACAAACATTGGCAGTAGAATGGCCTTACTGAGGAGCTCAGTGACTTTCAACATGGCACCGTCATAGGATGCCACCTTTCCAACAAGTCAGTTCATCAAATTTCTTCCCTGCTATAGCTGCCCCGGCCAACTGTAAGTGCTGTTACTGTGAAGGTAGGCCACACAAACTCAAAGAACTGGCCCACCGAGTGCTGAAGCGTGTAGCGCGTAAAAATCATCTGTTCTCGTTTGCGTCACTCACCACCGAGTTCCAAAGTGCCTCTGGAAGCAAAGTCAGCACAAGAACTGTTCATCTGGAGCTTCATGAAATGGGTTTCCATGGCCGAGCAGCTGCACACAAGTTAAGATCACCACGCACAATACCAAGCGTCGGCTGAAGTGGTGTAAAGCGATTGGACTCTGGAGCAGTGGAAATGCGTTCTCTGGAGTGATTAACCACGCTTCACCATCTGGCAGTCCGACGGACGAATCCGGGTTTGGCGGACACAAGGAGAACGCTACTTGCCCGAATGCATAGTGCCAACTGTAAAGTTTGGTGGAGGAGGGATAATGGTCTGGGGCTGTTTTTCATGGTTCAGGCTAGGCCCCTTAGTTCCAGTGAAGGGAAATCTCAAAACCACAGCATACAATGACATTCTAGACGATTCTGTGCTTCCAACTCAGTTTGGGGAAGGCCCTTTCCTGTTTCAGCATAACAATGCCCCCGTGTACAAAGCGATGTCCATACAGACATTGTTTGTCGAGATCGGTGTGGGAGAACTTGACTGGCCTGCACAGAGTCCTGACCTCAACCCCATCAAACACCTTTGGGGTGAATTGGAATATTGACTGCGAGCCAGGCCTAATCGCCCAACATCAGTGCCCGACCTCACTAAAGCTCTTGTGGCTGAATGGAAGCAAGGTCTCGCAGCAATGTTACAATATCTAGTGGAAAGCCTTCCCAGAAAAGTGGAGGCTGTTATAACAGCATAGGGGGGACCAACTCCATATTAATGGCCATGATTTTGGAATAAGATGTTAGATGAGCAGGTGTCCACATACCTTTGGTCATGCAAATTGATCCTGTTGAAAAGAGAAGACTAATCTGTCTGTAGGCTACTAAGTTATCAACTTCCAAATAGGCCTATTGAGCGAACAGCATTGTTTACAAAGCTTTTGGCACGAGTGCATCGGCCATTGGCGGTGAGTGAGCTGAGCATAATTTGGTGAGTCAGTAAAACTGGAAATCTTTTTTAGGACTATAATTTCCTCCTCATATTGTACATTATGTGTGTCTCCACACACCTACGCCTAGGCTATTGATGGATTCAAGACAAGATAGGTTTGCTAACTTACTAGATAAGTGGCTAGATGTCAAGATCAAGCTTCTTGGTTACAGCAGAGATATTCAATCTCCTCTTGGATCAAGATACCTGTTTAAAAAATGATAATAATAATTGCACCCCTTGTGTGCATTTCCGATAATACCGTATACCCCGGTATGGTACAGAAACGGTATGACGGTATGAAAATCTGAATACCACCCAACCCTACTGTATATATTTATATTCCGGACTCTGACAACGCTCATTCTGATATTTCTAGATTAGTTTCTTTAAATGTCTTTGATTATGTGTGTTTTGTTTTGCATATCTCGGGATTACTGGGCTAGAAACACAAGCATTTCACTGCACCTGCGACAACATCTGCAAATCTGTGTACATGACCAATAAACTTTGATTTGATTTGACAGAAACATAACATCACACTGGCTAGATCTCTAAAGACATCTTGTTCTGTATACACAGTAGTGCACTAGTTTTGACCAGATCCAGAGTGGAGCCCTATGGTCAAAAGTAGTGCACTCGCTGGCTGTCATTTGACATATGTCCATCCATTCACTCTCCACATTCACTCTCTCAATGGAGTATTCTCCTTTTGAGGGAAGAGAAGTTTATAGGCCATTCACAAATGTCCTAGTTCCAGTGTCTGTGACAAGTCCTGGCATCATTCAAGCTCAGTCCTCAAGCAAATGTATCAGTGGAGGCTGCTGAGGGCAGGACGGTTCATAATAATGGCTGGAATGGAGTGAATGGAATGGTATCAAACACATCAATGATGTGGTTTCTATGTGGTTGATACCATTCCATTGACTCCATTCCAACAATTATTTTGAGCCGTCCTCCCATCAGCAGCCTCCACTGATCTCTATGTCTGTTCCCGAGCCAGCTGCCATCCATACCATAGACACGCAGAGCAGAGATCCTTCACCCAAATACATTTCAAATCAGTTTCACATATCCTGGCATTTAATCCTAGTAAAAATTCCCTTTCTTAGGTCAGTTAGGATCACCACTTTATTTTAAGAATGTGAAATGTCAGAATAATAGCAGAGAGAATGATTTACTGCAGTTTTTATTTCTTTCATCACATTCCCAGTGGGTCAGAAGTTTAAATACACTCAATTAGTATTTGGTAGCATTGCCTTTAAGTTGTTTAACTTGGGTCAAACGTTTCAGGTAGCCTTCCACAAGCTTCCCACAAAAAGTTGGGTGAATTTTGGTCCATTCCTCCTGACAGAGCTGGTGTAACTGAGTCAGGTTTGTAGGCCTCCTTGCTCTTTTTCTTGCTCTTGCTCTTTTTTTCTCGCTTTTTCAGTTCTGCCCACAAATTTTATATAGGATTGAGGTCAGGGCTTTGTGATGGCCACTCCAATACCTTGACTTTGTTGACCTTTAGCATATTTGCCACAACTTAAGAAGTATGCTTGGGGTCATTGTCCAATTGGAAGATCCATTTGCAACCAAGCTTTAAATTCCTGACTGATGTCTTGAGATGTCATTATGGCCATTATGGTCATTATGGCCAAACAGTTCTATTTTTTTTTCATCAGACCAGAGGTCATTTCTCCAAAAAGTACGATCTTTGTCCCCATGTGCAGTTGCAAACCGTAGTCTTGCTTTTTTATGGCGGTTTTGGAGCAGTGGCTTCTTCCTTGCTGAGGGGACTTTCAGGTTATGTCGATATAGGACTCGTTTTACTGTGGATATAGATACTTTTGTACCTGTTTCCTCCAGCATCTTCACAAGGTCCTTTGCTGTTGTTCTGGGATTGATTTACACTTTTCGCACCAATGTACGTTCATCTCTAGGAGACAGAAAGCGTCTCCTTCCTGAGCGGTATGACGGCTGCGTGGGCCCATGGTGTTTATACTTGCGTACAATTGTTTGTACAGATGAACGTGGTACCTTCAGGCGTTTGGAAATTGCTCCCAAGGATGAACCAGACTTGTGGAGGTCTACAATTTGTTTTCTGAGGTTTTGGCTGATTTCTTTTGATTTTTCCAGGATGTCAAGCAAAGAGGCACTGAGTTTGAAGGTAGGCTTTGAAATACATCCAAAGGTACACCTCCAATTGACTCAAATGATGTCAATTAGCCAATCAGAAGCTTCTAAAGCAATGACATAATTTTCCGGAATTTTCTAAGATGTTTAAAGGCACAGTCAACTTAGTGTGTGTAAACTTCTGACCCACTGGAATTGTGATACAGTGAATTATAAGTGAAATAATCTGTCCGTAAACAATTGTTGGAAAAATGACTTGTCTCATGCACAAACCAACTTGCCTAAACTCTAGTTTGTTAACACGAAATTTGTGGAGTGGTAGAAAAACAAGTTTTTATGACCCCAACCTAAGTGTATGTAAACTTCTGACTTCAACTGTATGGCCTCTCATCCCATCTATATGTTCAATGATCACCCCAAATACCTCCAGTCAAATAAGCTTTGTTATATAGCGTTACATCCATTCCCCCCTCTGAAAAATGTGAGCGTGTGAGTGTGTGTGTGTGATGGTTGGTTCAGGGGTAATTAAGACATTAAAAAGACAAAAGGAAAACAATTAGTCATGGAGATATGCTCCTGTCCTCTGTGGCATATCCTCAATGACCCCCCCCCCCCCCCCCCCCCACACACACACACACAGAGAGAGAGAGAAACAGCGCAGCCTAATCTGCCCTGAAACCCAGCCAGGAGTCAAACACACACTTGAGAGAAAAGCACATTCTAAGAGGAATGCTGGAATGAGTCCAGAAAGCCACATTATTGTTGCTTCGAGGGAATGAAGCAGAAGTTTAAGCTAATTAAAGACTGAAACTGTCTGCTGTTAAACAGGCCTAAGAGGAATTTAATTGTGCTACTTTGTCTCAGACTTCTTCTGGGGAATAACGTTAGAAACACACACACACGTTTGTGAGATCATGCATCTCTATTTGCCACACAGAATCAACAGGAATTTTATGCTAACGAGGTTTCAAAGGTCAGCATTGTGAAGACATTGAGTGTCTGTCTGTGTGTTAGGTCTCCTGGCTTTCATGCAATTTGAATTTGCTGTCCAGATATTGGACTATTGCCAGGAGACGTTGTCAACAGCCTAGTGTTTGTCTACGTTAAAAAGAAACAAAGACAACATCAGAGAAGCATCAAGACCATTAGAAAAGCATCTAACATAGACACTATCTCCACTACCACATTCAACATCAACACAGCTATAAATGGTTAAGATGGCGCCGACAGATATGGCAGCTCTGCTTCTAGCTCCTAAGCAACTTTGCAGTATTTTTTTGTTGTTGTGTCATTTCTTACATTATTAGGCCAGAATGTTTTTTGTCTTATTACATACAGCCGGAAATAACTTTTGGATATCAGACCGGCGGTAACTCACCAGCATTACGACCACGAATACGACTTTCCCGAATTGGATCCTTTGTTCGTACCTCCCAGGGCAATTAAACTAATTCCAGAGGCTGCTCCAAAACACCACCGGACGTGAAGAGGTATTCGGAGTGGACTTCTAGTCCGACTCAGGAGGTGTGCACACAATCCACCGCTTCCGAGTATATTACTCGCTAATGTTCAGTCTCTGTATAATAAAGTAGACGAACTCAGGACGAGGATCTCCTTCCAGAGAGACATCAGGGATTGTAACATACTCTGTTTCACAGAAACATGGCTTTCATGGATGTACTGTCCTCGTCCCTACAGCCAGCTGGATTCTCAGTACATTGCACAGACAGGAATAAAGAACTTTCTGGGAAGAAGAAAGGCGGAGGTGTATGTTTCATGATTAACTACTCATGGTGTGATTGTGATAACATACAAAATCTCAAGTCTTTTTGTTCACCTGACCTAAAATACCTCACAATCAAATGCCGACCGTATTACCTCCCAATATATTTCTCATCGGCTATAGTCACAGCCGTGTATGTTCCCCCTCAAGCCGATACTATGACGGCCCTCAAAGAACTACACTGGACTTTATGTTAAATGGAAACTGCATATCCTGAGGTTGCATTTATTGTAGCTGGGGATTTTAACAAAGAAAATTTGAGGAAAACGCTACTGAAGTTCGACCAACACATTGACTACTGTAGTACTCGCTCTGGAAAAACATTGGACCACTGCTACTCAACTTTTCAAAATGCCTACAAGGTCCTCCCCTGCCCTCCCTTTGGCAAATCTGATCACAACTTAATTTTGCACCTCACTTCCTATAGGCAGAAACTCAAACAGGAAGTACCCGTGCTAAGGTCTATTCAACGCTGGTCTGACCAATCAGAATCTACGTTTCAAGATCGTTTTGATCACGCGGACTGGGATATGTTCCCGGTAGCCTCTGAGAATAACATTAACGAATACACGGATACGGTGACTGAGTTCATCAGGAAGTGTATAGGACATGTTGCACCCACTGTGACTATTAAAACCTACTCAAACCAGAAACTGTGGATAGATGGCAGCATTCACGCAAAACTGAAAGCAGGAACCACCGCATTTAACCATGGCAAGATGACTGGGAATATGGCCGAATACAAACAGTGTAGTTATTCCCTCATTAAGGCAATCAAACAGGCAAAACGTCAGGACAGAGACAAAGTGGAGTCACAATTCAACGGCTCAGACACAGACTAAAGGGAAGACCAGCCACATCGCAGACACCGACGTCTAACTTCCAGACAAGCTAAACATCTTCGCCGGCTTTGAGGATAAAACAGTGCCACTGATGCGGCCCGCTACCAAGGACTCTCCTTTTCCGTGGCTGACGTGAGTAAGACATTTAAGCATGTTAACCCTCGCAAGGCTGCCGGCCCAGAGGGCATCCCTAACCACGTCCTCAAATTTAATCTCTCCCTATCCCAGTCTGCTGTCCTCACTTGCTTCAAGATGTCCACCATTGTTCCTGCACCAAAGAAAGCAAAGGTACCTGAACTAAATTACTATCGCACTTCTGTCATCATGCAGTGTTTTGAGAGGCTAGTTAAGGATCATATCACCTCTACCTTACCTGACACCATAGACCCACATCAATTTGCTTACCGCCCCAATAGATCCACAGACGATGCAATTGCCATCGCACTGCACACTGCCCTATCACATCTGGACAAGAGGTATACCTATGTAAGAATGCTGTTCATTGTCTATAGCTCAGCATTCAACACCATAGTACGTCCCAAGCTCATCATTAAGCTCAGTGCCCTGGGTCTGAACCCCGCCCTGTGCAACTGGGTCCTGGACTTCCTGATGGGCCGCCCCAGGTGGTGAAGGTAGGAAACAACACCTCCATTTCGCCCCCTCCTGTCCTCCAGCCCCCTCCTGTACTTTCTGTTCACCCATGACTGCGCGGCCACGCACGCCTCCAACTCAATCATCAAGTTTGCAGACGACATAACAGTAGTTGGCTTGATTACCAACAATGACGAGACAGCCTACAGGGAGGAGGTGAGGGCTCTGGGAGTGTGGTGCCAGAAAAATAACCTCTCACTCAACGTCAACAAAACAAAGGAGCTGATCGTGGACTTCAGGAAACAGCAGAAGGAGCACACCCCTATCCACATCAACAGGACCGCAGTAGAGCAGGTGGAAAGCTTCAAGTTCCTCGGCGTACACATCACGGACGATTTGAAATGGTCCACGCACACAGACAGTGTGGTGAAGAAGGTGCAACAGAGCCTCTTCAACCTCAGGAGGTGGAAGAAATTTGGCTTGGCCCCTAAAACCCTCACAAACCTTTACAGATGAGAGCATCCTGTCGGACTGTATCACCGCCTGGTATGGCAACTGCACCACCTGCAACCGCAGGGCTCTCCAGAGGGTGGTGCGGTCTGCCCAACGCATCACCGGGGGCAAACTACCTGCCCTCCAGGACACCTACAGCACCCGATGTCACAGGAAGGCTAAAAAGATCATCAAGGACAACAACCACCCGAGCCACTGCTTGTTCACCCCGCTATCATCCAGAAGGCGAGGTCAGTTCAGGTGCATCAAAGCTGGGACCAAGAGACTGAAAAACAGCTTCTATCTCAAGGCCACCAGACTGTTAAATAGCCATCACTAGCCGGCTTCCACCCAGTTACACAACCCTGCACCTTAGAGGCTGCTGCCCTATATACATAGACTTATAATCACTGGCCACTTTAATAATGGAACACTAGTCACTTTAATGATGTTTACATACTGCTTTACTCATCTCATATGTACATTATATACTGTACTCTATTCTACTGTATTTTAGACAATGCTACGACGACATTGCTCAATCTAATATTTATATATTTCTTAATTCCATTCTTTTACGTGTGTGTATTGTTGTGAATACATACTACTGCAATGCTAGGAACACAAACATTTCACTACAACCGCAAGAACATCTGCTAAACATGTGCATGACCAATAACATTTGATTTGAAATTGGCAGTGATTTCTGGTATATCATCTAAATAAATAAATCACAGCAGTTTTTACCTGATTGAGTACATTTGTAGAAAACAGCTAGATACATTTTGAAGTGTTGCATTTTGAATCATGTGGAAAGTTAATCACTTCCATGGATATCACGCTGAAATCAATAGAACAGGGGGCAAATGTTTGGGGTGTAACTGTTTAAAACTATTCAAAGGCCTCACGGAAACTTGGAATAACCTGATTTTGGGAGGCTGACAACACGGAAAAGGGATCAAACCACTTTTCTGTTAGTTAACTTCAGCGAATCACGATGCGGCATAGGATATCGACAGTGACAACAGTTGGCTGCTATTTACTTTAAGTGATAGTTTGACTGTCAAATCCGTGTATTGGTATGTGGCCAACAAATGTTTTATAGAGAGCCGCCCAAAAATGTTTGTGCCAATTAAGTTAGAAAAGTCCTGTGCACCCCAGAGCGTGTTACAAAATCAACAGTACAAAACCAAAGATATTGATCTGTTTCAACCAATCAATCTTATCTCATCGTGATGACTATACACCTATATACTAAAATCACAAATCTGAAGTCAAAAGGATGTGCAAGCTTGCGTAAGGTTGTAACACAAACTGTCCACATCAGGGAAATTATTATTATATTATTTAATATGCCAAAATAATTAAACAGTTTAAGATGATAGTATATGTTGCCCACTCACAAACGACATCTATTTCTCTCTCGTTTAACCATTTAGAGAGTTTAAAAATGCTCTCAAACTGCATTTAACTGCACGTTGTAGACCAGAGCCTCCATAGTCTGTGCGGCATCCTAAATGTTTGACATCCCCACTCTAAAACACACTGCAGACACCCTCAGCAAAGCACTGAACATTAAGACCACCATCTGCAAAGCATCAAACCATAGAAATGGAAGTAAAGAGACAACCAGCTCAGGAATAAACACATCCCTAGAGCTCCAGTAGGGGAGAACAATGTCTAGATTATCTTCACTCCAAGGACCAGCCATGGTTAAGGAGCAGTACAGCCTCTGCATCCGTGCTTTCCTGCATTCTCTAGGCCAGCAGCTACAGTAGGCCAGTTCAGTGAGGGCCAAATGTGTATTAGAGTTGGAGAGGTTGGGGAAACAAATTCCCATGCTTTTTCATAGTTCAACTTTGTCGTAAAAATGCCTCAAACTGCACCAACATTTTTTCCATCAGTGAAAGAAAGCAAATTACACATCATACAAACAAACGGTTTTAAGAGTTAGAGTGAGTGAGTGAGTGAGTGAGTGAGTGAGTGAGTGAGTGAGTGAGTGAGTGAGTGAGTGTGAGAGAGAGAGAGTGAGAGAGAGATACAGTTGGTGGTATTTAGAATGGGATAGAGAGAGGGAGAGTTCTATCAACATTCGCATACATTCGCGGGTATGTAGTGATAGAGGGGGAATAGCAGGGGAACCAGAAATCATGCAGTTACCTGTACAGGGCAAGCACATTACCTCCTGTGCCATCAGACGTCTGGGTAGATGCACAGAGAGAGAAAATACATTTTTGGGCAGAGCACAGCACTGCTGCTGATGAAGCTAGACCAAATAAGAAGTCAGAACCACTCTCGACACACAAACACACATCCCTGTGGTACCAACTCAGGTAGCAGAACTCAATAGGCCTTGTGTGTGTGTGTGTGTACTCCTCTTCTGATACGGGTCCAGTGCTGGTCTGGTATTCTGGGAGGGTGTGGGGGGCAGGTAAGTGATGAAAGCAGGTCCTTGTTACCCTCTGTGGCAGTGAAGCCAGTCCTCATTCCCCACTCTCATCCCCTCCTCTTCCTCACCCACCTAAACTCATACCCATCGTCCCAAATCAACCCACCTCCTTCGCACCCCTTTCTAGGTGGTTACGGGTAACTTGTACCTGGAGCTAGTGGTTAGGGAGAACTGCACGTTGAGGACAACACACTCGGTGAAGACTAAAACTAAACACAAGACAACTTAATTACCTTAAATAATATGACTCATTATCATATTATGGCCTACTTCAGGGGTTCCCACAGTTTTGGGCCGCGACCCATTTCTGATGTCAAAACATTTTGCAATCAAAGTGATGTAAATAAAGGGCAATGTTTACTTTTTTAATTGGGAATATGACAGTATATTACAAATCAGTCTGAAAGTACTTTTGACAGTATTTCAATCTGAAGTGAAATCATCATTGATGATGTTCTTTTAGCCCCAGTCTGATTTAGTGTCTGGTCCTGTCCTCTCTGTTCTAATGAGTCCTACGCAGCTTGAGGGAAACAGAAGACACATGAGGCTTTTTCTTTGTGACCCAACTTTTTATTTCATAATTTTTTTCTCAGTTCCTGCGAGTCTTATCTTTCAGTGATGGGGTCATAATATTTTGTAGCTTAACCGTTCAGCGGATAGAGCCACATTTGTAGGAAGAAAATAGAAACAACTCTGTTTATTACAACCACTTCTAGCGGCTACCTGAGGTTTCTGACATAACACAGGTCTATGAACCAAGCACGACTTCTATTCGATTTTTGATTCTCACTCGTGACCCGATTTTCAAGTCAGGCGACCCCACATAGGGTCGTGACCCATAGTTTGGGAAATGCTGGCCTACTTACATTTCTGATGATTAGTCACAAAGCTTTGGAGGTGTGTGTTGTGATGTGGTATGTGTGTGCTTGTGCATGTGTGTGGTAGACAGACACACATGCATCCACATGTTCGTATATTATTGTGTTCTTCTAAAATCTAGATCCTAATGTTCTGGGTCGAGACTTGCCCTGTAGAAGTCTCCTCCCACCACAGAGGATTTTTGTGGTGGGTTCCCATGGCAACAAACCACTTGACATCCCATTTCACTTCCCTAACTCCTAACCACACCTCCCTCTATCTTAAACAGCTCTGTACTCTTACCAGGACTTCCTGGAGACTTTGGATGCAAATAGAGATGAAACAAATGAAGACAATTCTAGCCAATGAAAACATAGAATCTTTCACACACAAACACCCACCCACCTCCTCCCTCACGCCTGTCAATCAATCTCACCATGACCAATCAGACTCTTTGTCATGCTTCAGAAGACAACGAGAACCGCCATTCCCAAAATTCCCAGGTGACCCTTATATCACCCATAATGCTGCAGCTCACAACTCGTGTGCACGCGCACACAGTAGTCTTACTGTTGGTTTGACAGTGAGCTTAGTTAGGTGTCCTGGAAGGAAGAGAGAATCTTCAAAATCACCTACTGTACAGACTGCCTCTCTGTCTACTCCACTAGGAGCACAAACACATTGCTTAGGGCAACACACACAACCATCCCCCTTTCAGGGATCACATGAGTGAAGAAGCCTTCTCTCTCATTACTAAACACACATAATACATACACGTAATTTAGCAGTCGCTAAATTCTCTTATCCAGAGCGACTTACAGTAGTGAGTACATGCATTTTCATACTGGTCCCCCATGGGAA
Organism: Salvelinus fontinalis; assembly: GCF_029448725.1. Lineage (NCBI taxonomy): Eukaryota > Metazoa > Chordata > Actinopteri > Salmoniformes > Salmonidae > Salvelinus > Salvelinus fontinalis. The sequence goes on from NC_074682.1 coordinate 24,877,911, forward strand.
TCAAACCTGCAACCCTGGCATCGCAAGTGCCATGCTCTACCAAGTGAGCCACACAGGACTGTGTAATACAGACATACACACATACAGTATACACACACCAGTCCCTTTCAACACTCAACCACCAGCCCCTCACTCTGACAGGGATTAGTCTCTCTCAGTCTTCTTGTGATTGTATGTATCTCTTTCTCGCTCTCTTTTTCTCTCTCTTTTTTTCTCTCTCTTTTTCTCTCTCTCACATCAATGAATGCATGCCATATACACACACATGCATACTCACACACAACCACACTCCAAACCATAGCAGAGGCCTTTCAACATCCAGACAATCACTGTTGATGGTAATCACGTCCCCCATCCACTTAGACAGGCATGTTCAAACTCATCACACACACAGGCAAACATTGCATGTGCATGTACTACTGCACAATTGACAATGCATCTCAGTTATCTGATGTGGCGTCCTCTTCTCTTTCAGACTCCAAGGAATGATACATGTTTATAGTATTTGAATGGGGCCTTCTTATTTCCTGCTCTGTCCTTATGTACAGGATGGCACTTTTCAAAGGAGCTTAGCATCGTGCAGTGACATTGCCTTCCCTTAGACCTGGAGTACTGTCAATGACACTACAGATCACTCACCTGTGGTGGGTGTGGGGGTTGGACTGGGGGTGGAGATTGGGGTGTCCGTGGGGGGGTCGGGGTGCAGAGTGGGGGGACATGGGTCCCCATCATCAGGGGGCTCAGGTGAGCTGACAGGAGGGCTCCTCTCCACATCCATTGGCATGGCTCACTGGGGCTGGGGGAACAGGAGTCAAGCCTGAGACAGAGAAATGGAGATATAGTCAGAAAACCTACATCCACTCTCAGATGGCACGTTTTGTCTCTAGTGTTACAAGACAAAAACATTAGATCATGCTCAGCACACCAATCATAGATCATGCTCAGCACACCAATCATAGATCATGCTCAGCACACCAATCATAGACCATGCTCAGCACACCAATCATAGACCATGCTCAGCACACCAATCATAGACCATGCTCAGCACACCAATCATAGACCATGCTCAGCACACCAATCATAGACCATGCTCAGCACACCAAACATAGACCATGCTCAGCACACCAAACATAGACCATGTTCAGCACACCAAACATAGACCATGTTCAGCACACCAATCATAGATCATGCTCTGTACACCAATCATAGATCATGCTCAGTACACCAATCATAGATCATGCTCAGTACACCAATCATAGATCATGCTCTGTACACCAATCAGCAGAGCACCCTCAGCACACCAATCAGCAGAGCACCCTCAGCACACCAATCAGCAGAGCACCCTCAGCACACCAATCATAGATCACCCTCAGCACACCAATCAGCAGAGCACCCTCAGCACACCAATCAGCAGAGCACCCTCAGCACACCAATCAGCAGAGCACCCTCAGCATGGAAACGGAAAAAGGAGAGAAAATCTACCAAACAAACCAAAAATCAAATTACCATGCAGTGTTGGTACTGAGTATTTAAATCTCATAAATTACCATGCAGTGTTGGTACTGAGTATTTAAATCTCATAAATTACCATGCAGTGTTTGTACTGAGTATTTACATCTCATAAATTACCATGCAGTGTTTGTACTGAGTATTTACATCTCATAAATTACCATGCAGTGTTTGTACTGAGTATTTACATCTCATAAATTACCATGCAGTGTTTGTACTGAGTATTTACATCTCATAAATTACCATGCAGTGTTTGTACTGAGTATTTACATCTCATAAATTACCATGCAGTGTTGGTACTGAGTATTTACATCTCATAAATTACCATGCAGTGTTGGTACTGAGTATTTACATCTCATAAATTACCATGCAGTGTTTGTACTGAATATTTACATCTCATAAATTACCATGCAGTGTTTGTACTGAATATTTACATCTCATAAATTACCATGCAGTGTTTGTACTGAGTATTTACATCTCATAAATTACCATGCAGTGTTGGTACTGAGTATTTACATCTCATAAATTACCATGCAGTGTTTGTACTGAGTATTTACATCTCATAAATTACCATGCAGTGTTGGTACTGAGTATTTACATCTCATAAATTACCATGCAGTGTTTGTACTGAGTATTTACATCTCATAAATTACCATGCAGTGTTGGTACTGAGTATTTACATCTCATAAATTACCATGCAGTGTTGGTACTGAGTATTTACATCTCATAAATTACCATGCAGTGTTGGTACTGAGTATTTACATCTCATAAATTACCATGCAGTGTTGGTACTGAGTATTTACATCTCATAAATTACCATGCAGTGTTTGTACTGAGTATTTACATCTCATAAATTACCATGCAGTGTTTGTACTGAGTATTTACATCTCATAAATTACCATGCAGTGTTGGTACTGAGTATTTACATCTCATAAATTACCCTTTCTTCAGAATGTTGAAAATGTTTCAGAATCCTAACAGTGTATAAAGTTCAGAAGTTGGCCAACTTCGAGGGATTTGAGAGTGCCAGCTCAGCTGCATGTTCTTGACCACCTCTGTGGGACAGCTGTGCCTCCGCACCCTCACACTCCTCATGCAACACACACGCAAGGCCTCTGTCACAGCTCAATATATAGCACAGCCAGTCAGCCATTCACATAGGCTATTCATATTTCATGTATTGTACTCTCATGTGACACGAATCTCCACTTCTCCTTTCTCATGAGTCATGACTATCTGGACTCATTCTAGAACTTTCTTGGCCATAATTGATTTCACCATGGTCAACAAAAGTCTATATATTCAATGGGCTTCTGCACTTTTAGTAATCTGAAATGGCTTTACAGTTACAATAGCATATTATCTCAATTGCATCTGCAATATGTGCATCCTACAAAGGTGATATGATAATAAAATCGAAATGTTATCAAACTCTTAATGACTTATGCTATTTTAAAACATTTAAATATGTTAGAAAACGTTATGAAGTTGACAAAGTCCTCAAGTGTATACAGCTGTGTTAAGCTGAAGGCATCTTCACATTATGTTTACCTAACGAGTCCATGCATGCTCACCCTAAGCCAGCCCGACTCAACCCTGTGGGTCCTGTTCAAGCTCGATTTATAATAAAGCAAACGGCAAGGAGTTGGACAAGAACTCCCAAATCCACTTACTTAGTGTTGACTGGGAGTGGGACACAGGTCACTCGATGTTCGCTAATTCATTTTCTGACCCCTTTCCAGGTAGACTCTCCTCTCACTCTCCGGTGATCTCCACTCCACTTCTGCTCTCCTCTTATCTAACTTTCGCGTCTCGAAGACACCACAACTCTTCTTCTCGTCTCCATAAAGTCCTTCATGGAATAGTTTTAGCGCATTTCTCGATGCAAAAGTGGATTTAGGACTTTGTCCGATAAATTTTTCTCTCCTTTCAAAGCGAACCCTTTCGGCGACACTAGTTCAGTCTGTGCCGTTCCTCCGCCTGTCAGTGCAGCGCAGATGTAAGTTCGAGCTCTAAGGGCAGTCCCTAGAACAGTCTTTGTCTCGGGTGCAACTTTCCGAGCGCTTACAGAGGTTTGACAGTTACAGCTCGGCTCTTTAAAGTCCCCAAAGACGTTGTTAAACTTTCCAAACTCCCGATTTGTCAGCTGTGGCAGAAAAATTAGCTTTGAACCTTTGGATATCATCAGCCATGTCCATACTTCACTCAACCCTCTCTTTCTCACCTTCTCTTTCTCTCTCCTCTCAAACGCTTGTCTGGAGACAGCTCCAGTCTGTTAGACAGGAAACTTCAGTCAGCACTGATTACTGCGCTTCCTCCAGGCACAAACCCCTAACCTAGAACCAGAGACGGGATCTCAGATTATTTCAGATGCGCTACATATTATTATGCATGCCTCAATATAATAATTAGGATTACGATATCAATGTGTATTACCGTAGTAGAATAATATAGGGCTACCAGCCCAATAAACAATAATCAGATAATTGTAACTGTGAAATTGCTGGACTATGTAATACAATAGTACATTATGATGATGTATGACCACATTTTTAACAATAATCATAAATAATCTGAATAATTGTAAATAATTTATCCGAATAGGCTAGCCTAGGCCTACTTTATGCATGTCTGGTCCTCTCATTTTAACAAATGGTTCATGTTAAAAGTGCGTTTAGGTCGTCTACACAACAATTAATTGTGTATAGCCTCCGCAACTCGTGTCGTTATCGTATATCAAACAGTTGAAAAGCCCCATTCACGCCATTCGCGCAGCCTCATCCTAGCGCAAGGCGCACCTGGCGTGGTAGCGAAACTGATGAGAGTCGTTGGTGTGATTGACGTGTGAAGGACTGGTGGAGGCGCGAAGTAAATTGCCGCGGTAAATCATCTTTAAGCGCTTTCAAACAAAATAGTCTGCATTTTTCAGAGCGAGAGAGGCTTGAAGTTCAACAACACACGCATGCCAAATCCTATTCAATTTGTCTCACAAATAAATCACCCTGTTACTGGATCTTGACACTAGGTCAACTGTAGCCCATCCTTTCTCTTATCAAGATGTTTAGGGTGCACAGGTGTCATTTAATCAATCAATCAGTCAGGTTATATTCTTAACACATGTTACCCATTTGAAGCAGCTGAAAACAAAGCAAGCTTTGTAGTGAAAAAACACAGAGAACACTATATATAAATGCTTTGAGGTGGCTCTTTTAAAAACAAACTCCCATGATCCTACTAACGTTTTGTAGGCCATACTCTGAAAGACCATGACTAACATAATGATAGGGTCTGCACAGTGCTCACTTAACTGCTCTGGCACAAACCATTATTATAGTAACAATGTTTGAGACCTGACAAATGTATGTTCAGGTCCACACTGCTTTACTAGCCTACTAGGTGTGTACTGGAGAGCAGCAGTTAGCAGTTCACCAAATCTCGAATAAGACTGCTAAACAAGACTGCTAAATAGCTAACCCAGACTACCCACCTTGACCCTTTTTTTCACTAACTCTCTTGCAGTGACTCTATGCTCACACACTGGACACACATACACTAAGTATATTAGGAAAACCTTCCTAATATTGAGTTGCACCCCTATTGCCCTCAGAACAGCCTCATTTCATTGGGTTATGGACTACAAAGTGTTGAAAGCATTCCACAGGGATGCTGGCCCATTTTGAATCCAATGCTTCCCACAGTTGTGTCAAGATTGCTGGATGTCCTTTGGGTGGTGGACCATTCTTGATAGACACGGGAAATTGTTCAGTGTGAAAAACCCAGCAGCATTGCAGTTCTTGACACACTCAAACCGGTGCGCCTGGCACCTACTACCATACCCAGTTCAAAGGCATTTCAATCTATTGTCTTTCCCATTCACCATCTGAAGGGCACACATACACAATCCATGTCTCAATTGTCTCGAGGTTTAAAAATCCTTCTTTAACCTGTCTCCTCCCCTTCATCTACACTGATTGTAGTGAATTTAACAGGTGACATCAATAACAGATCATAGCTTTCACCTGGATTATCCTGATCAGTCTATGTCATAGAAAAAATGATGTTTCTTATGGTTTGTACACTCAGTGTATACATATACTCAGCAAAAAAATAAACGTCCTCTCACTGTCAACTGCGTTTACTTTCAGCAAACTTAACATGTGTAAATATTTGTATGAACATAACAAGATTCAACAACTGAGACATAAACTGAACAAATTCCACAGACATGTGACTAACAGAAATGGAATAATGTGTCCCTGAACAAAGGGGGGGTCAAAATCAAAAGTAACAGTCAGTATCTGGTATGGCCACCAGCTGCATTAAGTACTGCAGTGCATCTCCTCATGGACTGCACCAGATTTACCAGTTCTTGCGGTGAGATGTAATCCCTCTCTTCCACCAAGGCTCCTGCAAGTTCCTGGACATTTCTGAGGAAGGAGGCTGTCTTCCCTGTAACTCACAGTGTTGAGATCGCCTGCAATGACAACAAGCTCATTCCGATGATGCTGTGACACACCGCCCCAGACCATGACGGACCCTCCACCTCCAAATCGATCCCGCTCCAGAGTACAGGCATCGGTGTAACGCTCATTCCTTCGACGATAAACGCAAATCCGATCATCACCCCTGGTGAGACAAAACCGCGACTCGTCAGTGAAGAGCACTTTTTGCCAGTCCTGTCTGGTCCAGCGACGGTGGGTTTGTGCCCATAGGCGACGTTGTTGCCAGTGATGTCTGGTGAGGACCTGCCTTACAACAGGCCTACAAGCCCTCAGTCCAGCCTCTCTCAACCTATTGCGGACAGTCTGAGCACTGATGGAGGGATTGTGCGTTCCTGGTGTAACTCGGGCAGTTGTTGTTGCCATCCTGTACCTGTCCCGCAGGTGTGATGTTCGGATGTACCGATCCTTTGAAGGTGTTGTTACCCGTGGTCTGCTACTGCGAGGACGATCAGCTGTCCGTCCTGTCTCCTTGTAGTGCTGTCTTAGGCATCTCACAGTATGGACATTGCAATTTATTGCCCTGGCCACATCTGCAGTCCTCATGCCTATTTGCTGCATGCCTAAGGTGCGTTCACGCAGATGAGCAGGGACCCTGGGCATCTTTCTTTTGGTGTTTTTCTGAGTCAGTAGAAAGGCCTCTTTAGTGTCCTAAGTTTTCATAACTGTGACCTTAATTGCCTACCATCTGTAAGCTGTTAGTGTCTTAACGACCGTTCCACAGGTGCATGTTCATTCATTGTTTATGGTTCTTTTTACGAATCAACTTTAAAAAAACAGGGTCCTTTTTTTGCAGAGTTTATATACATGTATTCTCTGACACCCCAAAACACACACACACACACACACACACACACACACACACACACACACACACACACACACACACACACACACACACACACACACACACACACACACACACACATACACACACACACACACACACACACACACACTACATGCACCCATACAAACGTAACACGCGCACACATGCATACTGATGCAACAGACACATTCATACTCACACACACTCACTTTCACACTCACCACATACGCTGCTGCTACTGTCTATTATCTATCCTGTTGTCTATTCACTTTACCCCTACCTATATGTACATGCTGTAGCCACCTTAATTACCTCGTACCCCTGCAAATCGATTTGGTACTGCTACTCCCTATATATAGCCATGTTATTTTTACTCATTATTCTTGTTCGTTATTCACTGTGTATTTATTTCTCGTGCATTGTTGGAAAAGGATCCGTAATTAAGCATTTCACTGTTAGTCTACACCTGTCATTCATGAAGCATATGACAAATAACATTTGATTTGATTTGATTCCTCTATATTATTACACTTCTCTCTGCTCTGCACCTCATGAGCGGGAACAGGAGTTTTTCCTTAAAGCATGACCTGACCAGGTTAAACTCCTGCCCCTACATATAACTCCCTCCCAGGCTTTTTCTTGGTCAAGTCACATGGTCAGGAAGTTCTCTTGCCCTACTCCTGAGATATGATGTGTTGCCATCGGCAGCTCAATATGCCAGCTCATCATCTGACAGCCAGCCAAATATGGCACTGGCCCTAAACATTCCACACCTCTGTCTGCCCGCTCCTCTCAAATCACCTTCCAATGGATGAAACATGAATCACAGCCCAGAAAGCTGCTATACTGGGTCAAACAGGCACAGAACGCAAAACAGGATAGGACTACTTGTACAAATATTTTAACCCAGTATGTTAAAATTTTGGGCTAGCCCCATGTCCAGGCAGCCAATTAACTGTTTACTGTACTGTACTACCCTTGGGAACTCTTTCCGATGCATTGAAGACTGCATATTTATCCTAATGTGTATACAGGTAACTGCCAAAATAAAGGAAACCCTTGAGTAAATGAGGGATACAAAGTATATTGAATGCAGGTGCTTCCACACAGGTGTGGTTCCTGAGTTATTTAAGCAAGTAACATCCCATCATGCTTAGGGTCCTGTATAAATACGCCCAGTTGCCTATTATTATTCCTACCATGGCTAGAAGAAGAGATCTCAGTGTCTTTGAAAGAGGGGTCTTAAAGGAGCATAGGGGGTTTAAAGGGTGTGTGTGTGTCTCAGTCACCAGATTCCAGCCCAGTTGAACACTTATGGGAGATTCTGGAGCAATGTCTGAGACAGTGTTTTCCACCACCATCAACAAAACACCAAATTATGGAATTTATTGTGGAAGAATGGCGTCCCATACAGTTCTAGACACTTGTAGAATCAATGCCAAGGCGCACTGAAGCTGTTCTGGCAGCTCGTGGTGGCCCAAATCCTTATTAAGACACATTATGTTGGTGTTTCCTTTATTTTGGCAATTACGTGTAGTTGGGTCTACACAACATATGGTGGGTACTGTTTACTCAGCTCTACTTTAGACAACATAAGGTATGTAAAGGTCTGGCAAACATATGTTTTAGGGTGAGGTATTGCTCTAAAGACAGGATTTCCACCGTGAAAGCCAGTTTGTCTCATCTAGTGGCTGATGCCTGGAGTGGGTCTTATTTTTTCAGTATCACAGACAATGCAGGAAAATACAACACAAAATACACAGAACAACACAACACAGTACAACACACTGACTCTAGCAAGAAGAGAAAGAAAAGAGAGAGAAGGAAAGAGGGGAATGGAGAAGGGGGGATTATGGAAGGAGATGGAGGGAAGGAAGGGAAAGGGACAAGGGAGGGAGAGAGAAAGAGAGTGAGAGAGAGAGAAAGAAAGAGGTCAGGTTGAAAGTGAGAATTTGGGAGAGCTAGGCGAAGTGTTGGCAATGACTATGTGTGTGTGTGTGTATGTGCAACATAGACCACCGCTTTGTGCTTTAGATATCTGCAGGGAGGTTTTTCTGGGTATTATTTTAAACTTTTGACGTTGATTGTTTTCAGTGGGTTCGAACGGTCTGGCGTAGCTGGGAAGAGGGAGGAGAGGAGAGGGAGGAGAAAATGTGGTTTCAATCACTCACAAAGATGCTTTTGTTCTGCAGCTGGGGCCCTCTCTCTCAGTGAGCCCTCAGGAGCCTGCAGACTGGAGTGCTGCTCTCATCACAGGCATTATTACACTGAAGATGACTGCACTTACAGTTACAGTATGGCTCTGGACGGGGACAGTTACAGTATGGCTCTGGATGGGGACAGTTACAGTACGGCTCTGGATGGGGACAGTTACAGTATGGGTGGCTGCTACAGTATGGCTCTGGACGGGGACAGTTACAGTATGGCTCTGGATGGGGACAGTTACAGTATGGGTGGCAGCTACAGTATGGCTCTGGGCGGGGACAGTTACAGTATGGGTGGCTGCTACAGTATGGCTCTGGACGGGGACAGTTACAGTATGGGTGGCTGCTACAGTATGGCTCTGGACGGGGACAGTTACAGTATGGCTCTGGACGGGGACAGTTACAGTATGGGTGGCTGCTACAGTATGGCTCTGGATGGGGACAGTTACAGTATGGCTCTGGACGGGGACAGTTACAGTATGGCTCTGGACGGGGACAGTTACAGTATGGCTCTGGACAGGGACAGTTACAGTATGGCTCTGGACGGGGACAGTTACAGTATGGCTCTGGACGGGGACAGTTACAGTATGGCTCTGGACGGGGACAGTTACAGTATGGGTGGCTGCTACAGTATGGCTCTGGACGGGGACAGTTACAGTATGGCTCTGGACGGGGACAGTTACAGTATGGCTCTGGACGGGGACAGTTACAGTATGGCTCTGGACGGGGACAGTTACAGTATGGGTGGCTGCTACAGTATGGCTCTGGACGGGGACAGTTACGGTATGGCTCTGGACGGGGACAGTTACAGTATGAGTGGCTGCTACAGTATGGCTCTGGACGGGGACAGTTACAACTATTGGCAAACTGTGTGACATTTGGGTGACATAGGGTGACAGTTTGATAGCACAAAAATGCTTCTTAAATGATCTTAATACCAATTGTACGTGGATGGAACACAGACCTGTGTGTGTATTAGTATGCACATAAATGTAAACACTGTATATATGAGTATTTAAATCATTGTGTCATTTGTATACTTTATTGGTTCGTTTGTGTGTTTCACAATTTTGGGCCTAACCACAGAGTGAGAGCCCAATAGGCCTCTTCTATTAGTTTAACCCAAACAAGCCTATCCAAAAAGAACCAAAAAGAACTGTCCTGTGTTGTTGTAGAGTGAGTCAACATACAGGACAGCAAAAACATTCTCTAGTACGCACGCACACACACACACACACACACACACACACACACACACACACACACACACACACACACACACACACACACACACACACACACACACACACACACACACACACACACACACATGCAAACACACAAGCATGCACACACACACATATACACATACACAGAGAGAGGCAGAGAGAGGTCTCTGTACAGGATGAGCATGACTCAGAGGGTCTGTCTGGACCTCAGTGTTTCAGCGTTCCTCTCAGAGCTACAGCTAACAGCTAGCCTTGGCTCAGCTTTAGCCTCTTCCTCAAACACGCACGCCTGCACACACTCACATATACACCTACCACACACACAACACACAAGCCAATACGATTGCATAAATACATGCACGAATGTGTATGTCGATGATCATATACACATGCACACCAGTGACACACATACGCACAAATTCACAAACGTAGAGTATGCACACAGACGCACAAACTCTCTCACACGAAAGAACCCGGGTTGAGCTTGTCCAGTATTTCTCTCCAGATGAGTAAGACATACAGTAGTTTAATATAAATGAGTAACACGTATACGCCAAACTCTAGTGTAGCAAGCCAAGAATAACGTCTCTGTGTGTTGCACCTGGGTCGTTCCATGTCATTTCAGCAAGCCATGACACCCACCATCTCAGATTGTTCTGAAATGGTTTCTGCAGTTAGAAACATATAAGATTAGCATTCCTGCAACATTATTTTGTTGAAATATAATTTGATCTCTGAGATATTAAGCTAACTGATTGCACCCAAATTGGGCATTTTATTTTACAGGATTCATATAATATTCAATAAATATAGTAGCCAACATCTGATTTGGACTAAACTTGTTTGTACCAATGGGAAAGACATGAGGAATCCCTTGAAAATAGTCAAAAGCCACCCACAGACCCATGTTCTCTATGTTCAATTTTAAAAAAAATATTTTTTATTTAACCTTTATTTAACTAGGCAAGTCAGTTAAGAACAAATTCTTGTTTACAATGATGGCCTACCCCGACCAAACCCGGACGATGCTGGACCAATTGTGCGCCTTGATTCAGCCTGGATTCGAACCAGGCACTGAGATGCAGTGCCTTTGACCGCTGCATAACTCGGGAGCATGTAATGTATTTCCAGTGAATTTGGTGATGGTTATTTTCCCCTCTTCAGAGAAATTAGTAATTGAAGCTGTTAGGTTTATGTCCCATTATACATCCTGATATTACCAAGTTCTGACCACTAGATGGTGCTGTTCCTGCTATTTGGTATCTTACCCATTGGTGGAAAAAATTTGATGCAAATCAGATGTTGAGTACTATACAGTTCCTTCGGAAAGTATTTCACATTTTGTTACATTACAGCCTTATTCTTAAATTGATTAAATTGTTTTGTTCCTCATCAATCTACACACAATAGCCTATAATGATAAAGCAAAAACAGGTTTTCAGGAATGTTTGCTAATTTATTTTAAAAAAAAACTGAAATATGACATTTACTTAAGTATTCAGACCCTTTACTTAGTACTTTGTTGAAGCACTGAGTAAACATTTCAGAACAATCAGAGATTGTTGTGCTTTTTAAGGTGGAACCTACACCTTGGCTCACATTGTGTACTGTACAGAGGTTCTGTTTAGTATGCATATGGTGGTAAAGTGTGTGTGTGTTTGTATGTGTGTGTGTGTGCACGTTTTTAGTATGCGTATGGCGGGTCTCTTCCAAACCAAATGTCACAGGGATTTAAGCGTCAAGAACAAATTTCCTCCCTCGTGACTAACAGAGCAGTTCACAAAAAGCACCAGATTAAATAAAGTTTAAACTTTCCAAAAACACTCAACGGTTTTAAATCTTTTCCCTGTGGCAACAGATCCACAGTGGAATGCTGAGGTTTAAAGATACGCTTTAGGGCATGTTTCAAACCCTGTGGAGAGGGAGAGGGGGAGAGAGATGGAGAAACTGAAAGAGGGGCAAGGTAGTGGAAGAAGGATGGAGAGAGGTAGGGAAGAAGAGAGGAAGAAAAGAGTAGGAAGAGAAGAGTAGAGAGAGAGAGAGATTGAGAAAGAGAAAAGGGAATGAAACCTGATCTCTCTCAGCTGGGCTGGAATAACACACCTCCACCCAGTGGCAATCTGAGTCTGTCAGGGGTGAGGGAGTCCTGACACACACGCACACGCTCACCCACGTAGACACACACAGATGCACACACGCGTGCAGGCATGCATGCAAGCGCGCACACAGTATTTTGTCAGTGTATCTGGGGTGTGGCGCGCACACAGTATTTTGTCAGTGTATCTGGGGTGTGGCGCGCACACAGTATTTTGTCAGTGTATCTGGGGTGTGGCGCTCACACAGTATTTTGTCAGTGTATCTGGGGTGTGGCGCGCACACAGTATTTTGTCAGTGTATCTGGGGTGTGGCGCGCACACAGTATTTTGTCAGTGTATCTGGGGTGTGGCGCACACACAGTATTTTGTCAGTGTATCTGGGGTGTGGCGCGCACACAGTATTTTGTCAGTGTATCTGGGGTGCGAGCAGCTTTTGACTAACACAGCATCTTTGGATCCACAATGAAACATTGTGACTAAAAGGAACCAGCTACTATATTTTAAAGGTCATCCTTGGACTTATGAGACCACATTTCATTGTTAAAATGTCCAGTGGGTAGTCAAATGGAAATGTTATGTTTTTTATATGGATTTGATATGTGATATTTAAAATACAGTAGTATTATGTGTCCATGACAATTTTCCATCACTGACAATAAAGTTAATTTTAGCTTATCTCTCAACATTATATTCACAGTGAAAATTCCAAAAACGAATGGCAGACTTTAAAACTTCTTGTCAATAGGGGGGCGCTGTTTTCACTTTGGAAAAAATCATGCCCAAATGAAACGGCCTCGTACTCTTTTCTAGATCATACAATATGCATATTATTATTACTATTGGATAGAAAACACTCAGAAGTTTCTAAAACTGTTTGAATTATGTCTGTGAGTAAAACAGAACTCATTTTGCAGCAAACTTCCATGCAGGAAGTGAAAAATCTGAAAACGAGGCTCTGTTTCAGGGCCTGCCTATTCAATTGCCTTATATTTATCGATATGCATGCACTTCATACGCCTTCCACTAGATGTCAACAGGCAGTGGAAGGTGGAATGGGGTGTCTAGCTTGATCTGAGGTCGAACAAGAGCTTTTGGAGTGGCAGGTCAGGAATTTCCTTTGTCTACCAAGGCGCGCGAAGTACCTCGATATTGTCTTCTGATAAGCGTTCGGTTTACACGGCGAATATCTCCGGCTCTGATTTTATTTGATACATGCGAAAATAACATCGTAAAGTAGGTTTTTTCAACCAAGTTTTATCAGATTATTCAATGTTTATTGGGACTTTTGGAGTTTTCCGTTCTTTGCGTCGAGAGAAAATGGGAACGTTATCAACATTGGCTAGCATTGTGGCGCGAATTCGACAGAAGAAAGGGACATTCTAAAACCAAACAACGATTTATTCTGGACCAAGGACTCCTTGTACAAGATTCTGATGGAAGCTCAGCAAAAGTAAGAACAATTTATGATTTTATTTCGTATTTCTGTGGAAAATGTTGATTCCTATTCTCCGCCGTTTTGGCGAGCGCTGTCTCACAATAACGCAAGCTGTTTGTTATGGTAAAGTTATTTTTAAAAATCTAACACGGCGGTTGCATTAAGAACCAGTGTATCTTTCATTTGCCATACAACAAGTATTTTTATGTAAAGTTTATGATGAGTTCTTTGGTCAGATTAGGTGAGTGTCCAAAATAGCTCCGGACATTCTGGGGAAATGTTGATACATATTCACAATGTATAACCACGGCTTGCAGCTCTAAATATGCACATTTTCGAACAAAACATAAGTGTATTGTATAACCTGATGTTATAAGACTGTCATCTGATGAAGTTGTTCAAGGTTAGTAATTAATTTTATATCTTTTGCTGGTTTTTGCGATAGCTACCTTTTGCGGTGAATAAATGCATTTGTGTGTTTGGCTATTGTGGTAAGCTAATATAATTCTATATTGTGTTTTCGCTGTAAAACACTTAAAAAATCGGAAATATTGGCTGGATTCACAAGATGTTTATCTTTCATTTGCTGTACACCATGTATTTTTCATAAAAGTTTTATGATGAGTATTTATCTATTTCACGTTGCTCTCTGTAATTATTCTGGCTGCTTCGGTGCTATTTGTGATGGTAGCTGCAATGTAAAACTATGATTTATACCTCAAATATGCACATTTTTCGAACAAAACATAAATGTATGTTATAAGACTGCCATCTGATGATGTTGTTTCTTGGTTAGTGACTAATTATATCTCTATTTTGTCGGTTTTGTGATAGCTACCTATGCGGTAGAAACATGGTGAAAATATGCGGTTGAGTCTTTGGCTATTGTGGTTAGCTAATAGAAATACATATTGTGTTTTCGCTGTAAAACTTTTTAAAAATCGGAAATGATGGCTGGATTCACAAGATGTTTATCTTTCATTTGCTGTATTGGACTTGTGATTTCATGAAAATTATATTATATGATATCCCTGTCCCGTTAGGCTAGGCTATGCTAGTCAGCTTTTTTGATGAGGAGGATCCCGGATCCAGGAGAGAGAAGTGGTAGAGATTAATCCTCGTTTGGGGGGGGAAGTGTTCCACAGGAATAACTTTGTAAAATGTAAATATAAAGATTATTTATTCACCAAATTCTGTCAAAATGTTCAACATATTACTTTCATATAAATGTTTTATTCAAAAGTTGAATTACTGCTGGCCAAGCTATGTTAGCTCATCGGATGTGATGGCTAGCTAGCAGGCATTCTCGTCTTCGTTTTCAGCTGTTCAGGGATGAATAACCAAACAAACTAATCATAAAATCAGCAGTGTCAATTGTGAATACCCAGACAGTTATCTAATCCTGAATTGGTGAACTTGCTAGCCAGCTAATGACAAATGTAGCAAATTTGCACATTGCCAAAGGTTCAAGTTCTCAGTAACTTGAACCAGCACTGAAATTTAAACGGTGAGGTTCATTTCGCCCCCCATCCACTACATCCCATCCCATCACCCAAACAGATGTAAAAAACATGGGAACCTCCCATCCACTATGAAAATCACCCAGCCCGGGAGTTTAGTCAGTTTCTTCAGCAGTGTGCAACATCACTATGTTAGAAGTAGATTCACATACAGTGCATTCAGAAAGTATTCAGAACACTTGACTTTTGACATTTTGTTATGTTACAACCTTATTCTAAAATGGATTAAATTGTTTCCCCCCTCAACAATCTACACACAATACCCCATAATGACAAAGCAAAAAAACTTTTTGAAAACCCCCCAGAAATACAACATTTACATAAGTATTCAGACCCTTTACTCAGTACTTTGTTGAAGCACCTTTGGCAGCATTTACAGCCTCACGTCTTCTTGGGTATGACGCTCAAGCTTTGGCACACCGCTATTCTTCTCTGCAGATCCTCTCCTGCTCTGATGGGGAGTGTCGATGCACAGCTATTTTCAGATCTCTCCAGAGATGTTCGATCAGGTTCAAGTCCGGGCTCTGCCTCAAGAACATTCAGAGACTTGTCCCGTAGCCACTCCTGCGTTGTCTTGGCTATGTGCTTAGGGTCATTGTCCTGTTGGAAGGATAACTTTTGTCCCAGTCTGAGGTCCTGAGATCTCAGGAGCAGATTTTCATCAAGAATCTCTCTGTACTATGCTCCTTTCATCATTCCCCCGATCCTGACTAGTCTCCTAGTCCCTGCCGCTAAAAAACATCCCCACAGCATTATCCTGCCACCACCATGCTTCACCGTAGGGATGGTGTCAGGTTTCCTCCAGACATGATGCTTGGCATTCAGGCCAAAGAGTTCAATCTTGGTTTCATCAGACCAGAGAATTTTGTTTCTCATGGTCTGAGTCCTTTAGGTGCCTTCTGACAAATTCCAAGCGGGCTGTCATGTGGCTTTTACTGAGGAGTGGCTTCCATCTGGCCACTCTACCATCAAGGCCTGATTGGTGGAGTGCTGCAGAGATGGTTGTCCTTCTGGAAGGTTCTCCCATCTCCACAGAGGAACTCTGGAGCTCTGTCAGAGTGACCATCAGGTCACATCCCTGACCAAAGCCCTTCTCCCCCGATTGCTCAGTGTGGCCGGGTGGCCAGCTCTAGGAAGAGTCTTGATTGTTCCAAACTTCTTCAATTTAAGAATGATGGCGGTCACTTTGTTCTTGGTGACCTTCAACGCTGCAGAAATATTTTGGTACCCTTCCGCAGATCTGTGCCTCGACACAATCCTGTCTCGAAGCTCTACAAACAATTAATTTGGCCTCATGGCTTGATTTTTGCTCTGACATGCACTGCCAACTGTGAGACCTTATATATCCAGGTGTGTGCCTTTCCAAATCATGTCCAATCAATTGAATTTTGTCACAGTTTCTCCAATCAAGTTGTAGAAACTTCTCAAGGAAAATCATTAGAAAAAAGATGCACCTGAGCTCAATTGAGTCTCATAGCAAAGGTTCTGAATACTTATTTTAATATTTATTTAATACTTATTTTAAAGTATAACTTTAAAATGTATATAAACAAAGTGCATATAAATGTAACAATTCAAAAGGAATACAATCTGAACAACATAATAATAGAATATTGCACCATATCACAGAAAAATAAATAACAATGTGCAAAACTGCAGCATCCCACTTAAAACATTAAACTGGTCCCTCTATCTCTCTCTTCTTTATTGCCATGTTATGACCAGCAGCACACAGTAATGCTGACCATATTTCGCTTTTATGAGAGATTTGCATTCAGAAATGCAAGCTGCCTCACTTTCGAGGGGCTGATGCGGTTTCTTCTCTCAGTAATTATTTGTCCCGTTTTCGAGAAGACCCTCATGAGGGTACGGATGTGGCCACTATGCAGTCTCCCTGTCATGACTTTAGTAAGCCGTGGGTAGACAGAGGCCTTGATCTTCCACCAGCTCAGAGGATCTTCAGATCTTTGGAGGTGCTCCTCCAAATAGGATCGGACCTCCATTATGGCATCTGCTGAGGGATTCCTTCGTGCTGCATCCCCAGTTGCTCTCTCCTCAAACATTATCCAAACAGCAGATGTTTGTGGCACTACAACTGGTGCTTCTACTCCATCTGATCCCTCTTTTTCCTGTTGCCCTGGTGTCTGAGCCAGCTGACTGCTGGGGCTGTCCCTCCCTGCTGCTGAGGTTATTCTTTAAGAGCCTCATCAATCGCTCTGGTATCACTGAAGGCTAACTTCTTAAACCTGGGGTCAAGTGCAGAGGTTTCTGATAGCACGTGATTATATTCCATTCTGTGGAACTTTCTGTCCATTGATGAACATAGGGTGTCCATCAACTCTGTCACATGTCCTGTGGTTACATTTGCTTCTCTCTGGCGGCTGGCTGTGATTCACTGCAGACCCTTACACAGGAGTATCATTTTTGAGGCTGTCACATAGCTGAAAAGAGAGAACAATTAGTTCAGGTTCATGTTTTGTCTACTGATACTACATTCTCATCTACTGCTCATATACATATATAATACTGGACTAAATAATGATGTAGTAACTGATCTCCACAGTGACCTGCTCAAAGGGTTCCAGGACTCTGCACACCTCCTCCACCACCTCCCATTCCTCTTGGGTCAAAGCATCAACAGGTGCATTGACAATGGCCAGGGTAGAGATGATGGCATCCTTTGACTCAAGAAACCGCTTCAACATATAAAATGTTGAATTCCACCTTGTAGTGCAGTCTTGTTTAGGCCTCAGTTCAGGCATCCCCATCTGGCATTGTGTAGACTTTAGTTTTTCAGCACCTACTGTGCTCCTATGGAAGTATTCCACAGCTGCTTTCGCTTTGTCTACAGTGGGCTTCTTTACCTTCAGAGCATCTCTTACAATCAGGTTTATTGTGTGGGCAAGAAATGGATGATGGGCCCATTTAAAAATGTTCATGGCTTTGGTTGTGTTAGCTGCATTGTCGCTAACACAACATACCACTTTTCCATATACTTGCCATTCTCTGGCCACTCTTAACAGTTCCTCTGCCAAGTTCTCTGAGGTGTGTCTGTCGCTGAACTCAAAGCAGTCCAGAAGACAGCTAGACATCGAAAAATATTCAATGAAGTGACAGGTAACCGACATGTAAGAAGTGGTTACCCTTGATGTCCAGCAGTCAGTGGTAAGGCAAACTGCAGTAGTTTTTTGGACTCTTTCCCGCACTGAAGCCTGTGTGCTGTCGTACATTTGTGGAATAAGTGATTTTGAAAGGGTTTTCCGGCTTGGAATTGTGTACATTGGATATAGACTATTGCTATAATTCCTAAAACCTCTGTCCTCCACGGTCGAAAATGGCTGGAAATCGGTGGCAATCATTTTAGTCAATGCAATATCAATTTGGCCTTGTTTTGCTACAGACATAGACTTTGGCATTAACTGGTCCATAGAAGACTGCGTAGCTGTGGGTACAGAGTAGGCCTACTTGACTGAGTGGATATATCTCCACGTGTGGAGGTTCTGGCTCCACCACTATCACTAGCAGGCCCGCTAGTTTCTCGAAGCTCCGCTTCAGCTAGCTTCACAGTTGGGGGTACAGTTCGCATATGCCGGTGTAGGATGTGCATAGGACTGGCTTTATATGAGATTTTGATTTGGCAAATTCTACACTGCTCTAACATTGTCTACATTATTAAAATGCATCCAAATACTACTGTGCTTCCGACTCATTTTCCAGCTGTTGTTTTCACAGCTGTCCTTCCTCTCTCTCCTCGGCTGTTCAGTGTGTGACTGTGAGTGAGTTGGCTCGGCCCTACCTCACGCATCTTTGGTTCATAGGTTGACAATGAGTGTCTGATTGACAGGAACAACATGTGAGGCTGTTAGTCTGAGCAGACAGTCAGAACGAATGTGTGTGCGCTTGAGCATTTAGGCCTATATTTTTTTATTTTTCGTTATTTGAATGAGTTCATTCTATTAATTTAAATCTTTTGATTATTCATATCTTAATTTTTAAAATATTTGTATAAATAGATTAGGCTCTTCTGATAAGCGAGCTGGCTCCCAACGTTCACCTACAAGAGCCGGCTCATATACGAACAGGTGTTACCTAAACCACTTATCTAACTTTAATTATATATATTTTTGGGATAATGCGCTTAAAAAATCACAGTGCAAGACATTTATAAAGAAAGAAAAAAAGAAAAAAGAAAATAACCATTCAACAAAGATACCTGCAGCACTTAATATGATAAATACATACACTTCAGCATTAGCAATACAGTATAGGAATCCAAGCTGGAAGCTTTACAAAAACTAAATTAACAAAAGAGAAAATCAAAAAGAAATAATGGTAAAGAATGCCCTCGAGAGCTAAGCCAAGCGTTAATATACAATAATACACCATAACAGCCAAACCGGAGAAGGAACAGAAGTGTCTATGGCGATCTGTCAACATCATCAACGAATGTCAATCTACATCTTGATAAAACAGCTTGGCTTACAGGTGTACCTTAAAGGATGAGAATTCAAACATCATTTATTTACTGAATGCAGCAGTGCCTCTTTTGTGAGAGTTTGGATCATAACAATAATAATAGTAGTAATCATTCATTCCTTTGTAAGCTGTTATTATTGTCCGTCTCCCAGCAAGTGAGGGTGTACACTAAGCTCTGTTTGTATTTGGACAGTATCTTTAGTTACCCATTTTGGAAACACACCCAAGGTCTCCACCCAATGGTTTCCACCAATCCAAACCTGGTCAAATCAGTGATTACCTCAAGGAATGAAGGAGTGAAGGAAGTATTTCTACAGTATAATATGTGAACAGACCCTGTGTGTCCTTTTTATTAACCTTTATTTAACTAGGCAAGTCAGTTAAGAACAAATTATTATTTTCATTGTTCCCACTGTTCCTAGGCCATCATTGAAAATAAGAATTTGTTCTTAACTAACTTGTTCAGGGGCAGAATGACAGATTTTTATCTTGTCAGCTCAGGGATTTGATCTTGCAACCTTTCAGTTACTAGTCTGACACTCTAACCACTAGGCTACCTGCCGCCCTGCAGGCTGTGTCTAGTTGAAAGGAAGGAATCATGTCTACAGTATGTAAACAGGCTCGGTGTCCTCCAGGCTATGTATTGAAGCTGTTGCTTCTGTTGTCTGGTTTGTTTACCCCTCCTGGTGGCCACACACTGTATCACAGCAACTGCAGCTGACCCGCTCACTCCAGGTAGAAATCACCCATAGGCACAGCTCTAGGATCAGCTGTCCCTCCCGAATCCCTGACCTTTAACGGAGGTGAAACACAAAACAGGGTAAGGGCAGAGAGAAGGCTGAGGATTTACTCACTGTTATCACTGTGATGTTAGAGAATGCAGACATAACATGAATTAATGAGCACTAGGAAAAAACTGGGTGAGCACTACAACAGAGGAAAAAACAGGGTGAGCACTACAACAGAGGAAAAAACAGGGTGAGCAATACAACAGAGGAAAAAACAGGGTGAGCGCTACAACACAGGAAAAAACAGGGTGAGCACTACAACACAGAAAAAAACAGGGTGAGCACTACAACAGAGGAAAAAACAGGGTGAGCACTACAACACAGGAAAAAACAGGGTGAGCACTACAACACAGGAAAAAACTGTCACGCCCTGGCCTTAGTATTCTTTGTTTTCTTTATTATTTTAGTTAGGTCAGGGTGTGACATGGGGAATGCTTGTGTTTTATTGGTTTTGGGTGTTTTTATGGTAAAGGGGTTGTTGGGTATAGTATATGGGTTTGTGTTGAGTACATGTGTCTAGCGTTGTCTATGTATGTTTAGTTGTCTAGGAGAGTCTATGGTTACCTGAATGAGTTCCCAATTAGAGACAGCTGATTTCGGTTGTCTCTGATTGGGAGCCTTATTTAGGGTAGCCATAGGCTTTCATTGGTTGTGAGTAGTTGTCTATGTGGAACGTTTGTAGCCTGTTGTATGTGCACGACGTTTATTAGCTTCCCGATCGTTTGTTGTTTTGTTAGTTTGTATTAAGTGTTTCGTGTTTATTTCTTCGTCGTCTTTAAAATAAAAGAAGATGGCTTATTTTCCAAATGCTGCGTTTTGGTCCGTCAATCCGCCACACGATCGTGACAGAACTACTCACCATTACAGGACCAAGCGGCATGGAAAGCGGCAACAGGACCTACCTACACAGGATTCGTGGACATGGGAGGAGATACTGGATGGTAAGGGGCCGTGGGCACAACCTGGAGAATATCGCCTTCCTCGTGAAGAGCTGGAGGCAGCTAAAGCCGAGAGGAGGCGATATGAGGAGGCAGCACGGAGACAAGGCTGGAAGCCCGTGAGTACAACCCAAAAATTTCTTGGGGGGGGCCTTAAAGGGAGTGTGGTGAAGTCAGGTAGGAAACCTGCGCCTACTCCCTGTACTTACCGTGGAGAGCGAGAGTACGGGCAGACACCGTGTTACGCAGTAGAGCGCACGGTGTCTCCTGTACGCGTGCATAGCCCGGTTCGGTACATTTCAGCTCCACGTATCGGCCGGGCTAGACTGAGCGTTGAGCCGTATGTCATGAAGCCGGCCCAACGCATCTGGTCACAAGTGCGTCTCCTCGGGCCGGCGTACATGGCACCAGCCTTACGCATGGTGTCCCCGGTTCGCCTACATAGGCCGGTGCGGGTTATTCCACCTCCCCGCACTGGTCAGGCGACGGGGAGCATTCAACCAGGTTAGGTTGGGCAGGCTCGGCGCTCAAGGGAGCCAGTACGCCTGCACGGTCCGGTATTTCCGGCGCCACCTCCCCGCCCCAACCCAGTACCACCAGTGCCTCCTCCACGCACTAGCTATATGGTGCGTGTCTCCAGCCCTTTACCACCAGTGTCTAAACCACGCACCAAGCCTCCTGTGTGTCCACAGAGTCCTGTGCGTCCTGTTGCTGCTCCCCGCACTAGCCCTGAGATGCGTGTCCCCAGCCCGGTGCCACCAGTCCCGGCACCACGCACCAGGCCTACAGTGCGCCTCAGCCGGCAGGAGTCTGCCGTCTGCACAGCGATGACTGAACTGCCCGTCTCCCCAGCGCCATCTGAGCCATCCGTCTCCCCAGCGCCATCTGAGCCATCCGTCTCCCCAGCGCCATCTGAGCCATCCGTCTCCCCAGCGCCATCTGAGCCATCCGTCTGCAATGAGCCTGCAAAGCCGCCCGTCTGCCATGAGCCTGCAAAGCCGCCCGTCTGCCATGAGCCTACTGAGCCGTCCGCCAGACAGGAGCCGCTAGAGCCGCCAGCCAGACAGGAGCCGCTAGAGCCGCCAGCCAGACAGGAGCCGCTAGAGCCGCCAACCAGACAGGATCTGCCAGAGCCGCCAACCAGACAGGATCTGCCAGAGCCGCCAACCAGACAGGATCTGCCAGAGCCGCCAACCAGACAGGATCTGCCAGAGCCGCCAACCAGACAGGATCTGCCAGAGCCGCCAACCAGACAGGATCAGCCAGATCCGTCAGCTAGCCATGAGCAGCCAGATCCGTCAGCTAGCCATGAGCAGCCAGATCCGTCAGCTAGCCATGAGCAGCCAGATCCGTCAGCTAGCCATGAGCAGCCAGATCCGTCAGCCAGTCATGAGCAGCCAGATCCGTCAGCCAGCCATGAGCAACCAGATCCGTCAGTTAGCCATGAGCAGCCAGATCCGTCAGCTAGCCATGAGCAGCCAGATCCGTCAGCTAGCCATGAGCAGCCAGATCCGTCAGCTAGCCATGAGCAGCCAGATCCGTCAGCTAGCCATGAGCAGCCAGATCCGTCAGCTAGCCATGAGCAGCCAGATCCGTCAGCTAGCCATGAGCAGCCAGATCCGTCAGCTAGCCATGAGCAGCCAGATCCGTCAGCCAGCCATGAGCAGCCAGATCCGTCAGCCAGCCATGAGCAGCCAGATCCGTCAGCCAGCCATGAGCAGCCAGATCCGTCAGCCAGCCATGAGCAGCCAGATCCGTCAGCCAGCCATGAGCAGCCAGATCCGTCAGCCAGCCATGAGCAGCCAGATCCGTCAGCCAGCCATGAGCAGCCAGATCCGTCAGCCAGCCATGAGCAGCCAGATCCGTCAGCCAGCCATGAGCAGCCAGATCTGTCAGCCAGCCATGGGCCGTCCCTCAGTCCGGAGCTGCAGTCCCTCAGTCCGGAGCTGCCATTCCTCAGTCCGGAGCTGCCATTCCTCAGTCCGGAGCTGCCCCTTATCCTGGTGCTGCCCCTTACCCTGGTGCTGCCCCTTACCCTGGTGCTGCCCCTTACCCTGGTGCTGCCCCTTACCCTGGTACTGCCCCTTACCCTGGTACTGCCCCTGACCCTGGTACTGCCCCTTACCCTGGTACTGCCCCTTAGTCCGGAGCTGCCCCTTAGTCCGGAACTGCCCCTTAATGCAATGGGGTTAATGTGGAGGGGGGTCATTTGGAGGAAGCCTAGGAGGTGGTTAGGGACTGTGGTGACGTGGGGACCACAACCAGAGCCGGAGCCGCCACCGTGGATGGAAGCCCACCCAGACCCTCCCCTAGACTGTGTAATGGTGCGCCCGGAGTTCGCACCTTAAGGGGGGGGTTATGTCACGCCCTGGCCTTAGTATTCTTTGTTTTCTTTATTATTTTAGTTAGGTCAGGGTGTGACATGGGGAATGTTTGTGTTTTGTTGGTTTTGGGTGTTTTTATGGTAAAGGGGTTGTTGGGTATAGTATATGGGTTTGTGTTGAGTACATGTGTCTAGCGTTGTCTATGTATGTTTAGTTGTCTAGGAGAGTCTATGGTTACCTGAATGAGTTCCCAATTAGAGACAGCTGATTTCGGTTGTCTCTGATTGGGAGCCTTATTTAGGGTAGCCATAGGCTTTCATTGGTTGTGAGTAGTTGTCTATGTGGAACGTTTGTAGCCTGTTGTATGTGCACGACGTTTATTAGCTTCCCGATCGTTTGTTGTTTTGTTAGTTTGTATTAAGTGTTTCGTGTTTATTTCTTCGTCGTCTTTAAAATAAAAGAAGATGGCTTATTTTCCAAATGCTGCGTTTTGGTCCGTCAATCCGCCACACGATCGTGACAAAAACAGGGTGAGCACTACAACAGAGGAAAAAACAGGGTGAGCACTACAACACAGAAAAAAACAGGGTGAGCACTACAACACAGGAAAAAACAGGGTGAGCGCTACAACACAGGAAAAAACAGGGTGAGCACTACAACACAGAAAAAATCAGGGTGAGCACTACAACAGAGGAAAAAACAGGGTGAGCACTACAACACAGGAAAAAACAGGGTGAGCACTACAACACAGGAAAAAACAGGGTGAGCACTACAACACAGGAGAAAACAGGGTGAGCACTACAACACAGAAAAAAACAGGGTGAGCACTACAACACAGAAAAAAACCGGGTGAGCACTACAACACAGGAAAAAACAGGGTGAGCACTACAACAGAGGAAAAAACAGGGTGAGCACTACAACACAGGAAAAAACAGGGTGAGCACTACAACACAGAAAAAAACAGGGTGAGCACTACAACACAGGAAAAAACAGGGTGAGCACTACAACACAGAAAAAAACAGGGTGAGCACTATGTCACGCAGTCAAAGTGGTGAATATGATTTGACAAATGTCATCAGCTAAATGAGATGGCGAGACTGGTAGAGGATGGAATGTCTCTCACCAGACACACTCCATACCTCTACTAGTCCAGATGTTTCCCTTGACTCACACACCACACCCACATTGGGACCCCTGCTCCCACACTCTCTCCCTTTCCTCAATTGGGCTGGACTGATGAGTGAGTCCACCTACAGTATGTGCTGTGTGTGTGTGTGTATTGTGTGAGTGTGTATTGTGTGAGTGTGTATTGTGTGTGGGTGTGGGTATTGCGTGTGTGTGTGTGTATTGTGTGGGTGTGTATTGTGTGAGTGTGTATTGTGTGAGTGTGTATTGTGTGTGGGTGTGGGTATTGCGTGTGTGTGTGTGTGTATTGTGTGAGTGTGTATTGTGTGGGTGTGTATTGTGTGAGTGTGTATTGTGTGAGTGTGTATTGTGTATTGTGTGTACATGTGTGTGTATTGTATGAGTGTGTATTGTGTGTGTGTATCGTGTGGGTGTGTATTGTGTGTGTGTGTATTGTGTGAGTGTGTATTGTGTGAGTGTGCTCCTTGCCAGGAGTCTGTTTGTTCTGAGGCCTCGCCCTGTCTGCCGCTCTTATTCAAAGCATATTTCCCTCCTCGCTCTCTCTCTCTGACACACACCATGGAGCTCTTTCTAAGTCTCAGGAGGAAGGGGTGAAACATTGGTGAGCTGGAGAGAAAGGTGGGGAAGTGGGAGAGTAGGGCCAAGGGAATAGTGGCTACAGCTATGGTGTGGGGCAGGTGTATGAGGCACTTGACTGCACTACGGAACCATCCCTTTACCTCTAGGAATAGCGTGCGTTGAGTAAAACCAGTGGCACATCTGGACAGATAAAGAACATCACGCTGACACAGTCAGACAGTGTAATAAGTATTTTATTGCATTTTATAATGCCATTGTCAATAATTAGTACAGATTACATGCAACTAGACCTACTGTACAGTTGTTTTTATTGTCTGCATGGACAGACACAAGAAGATTCAGGTTACAAATACACAGATATATGTGTGTTTTATACAGCATGAGGAAAAGGGCAGTGACTGGCATTACATGGCCACCCAGGGAAGGGGGAAAGGGCAAAGGTCTCGGTGGCAAAGTCACCTTTTTTTAAACCTCTTTTAGACCATCTTAAAAACCACCGCCTGCTCCAACTTTACCCATTCCCCTGGGTCACACTTTCAAAAAATTAACAAACAGAACAAAATAAAAAGATAAAAGAGAGGTAAACAGAAACTGAAACGAAGTAAAGTTACAGAGAGTCACTGCTGAAAATGTACACACATTCCTAAGATACAACCAGAGGACAGCTGAAGTGGTAGTTCCATTTTTTGGGGGGGCTGTGAAGTTCATAATAACATGGGCAACTGTCCTTTAAGTTCCCTTTTCCTCAACATGACACCTAAGAGCTGTCCAATCATAGAGCAGGGGCGGGGCCAATGAGGTCCCTGGAGTCACTAATGATCCAATAGGAAGAGTGCTCGTCCAAGAGATGATAGCGATGGTGATAGCGAAGAATGGTTTGAGGTATGGGAAGTAGCTTGTGATAGATTAGTGCCTAGGGTTGGTTTGGTTATAGTTGTGGTGGTCTGTTAGCTTGTAAGCCATGGCCACTCACAACACCTTTGGTTATGATTCTAATTGGACAAATGCCATCAGGTGTTTGATTGAGGGCCACGCCCAGTTGTCCTATTGAGTGATTGACCGCTGTAAGTTAAAGGTCATCAGAGGAATGACTGTGGTCAGGGGTCAGGGGTCAGAGGACACATAAAGGACCCACAACATCACCTTTACATTGCTCCATCTTTAAAAGCAAGAGAGGGGCTACATATTTTCTTCAATTATTTTCCTCTTTCTCAATTTTTTTCTGAGGTTTTGGTCCTGTCTTAGAGAAAAGACCTTCTGAGGTATCATCAATACATAATGAAGTCAACTTTTTGTTTTACTCTTGTTTTTCTTTTTCTTTCCTTAAAAATGCAGTACAGAGACAAAATGTATCAAAATAGACCTAGCTAAGATAAATATACAAACAGCTGTTACCTAAACCACTTATCTAACTGTAATTATTTTATTTTTTAGAGATAATACACTTAAAAAATCATCGTCCCAGACGTTTTATGAAGAAAACAAAAAAAGAAAGGAATAACTATTCAACAAAGATACCTGCAGCACTTAATATGATAAATACATACACTTCAGCATTAGCAATACAGTATAGGAATCCAAGCTGGAAGCTTTACAAAAACTAAATTAACAAAAGAGAAAATCAAAAAGAAATAATGGTAAAGAATGCCCTCGAGAGCTAAGCCAAGCGTTAATATACAATAATACACCATAACAGCCAAACCGGAGAAGGAACAGAAGTGTCTATGGCGATCTGTCAACATCATCAACGAATGTCAATCTACATCTTGATAAAACAGCTTGGCTTACAGGTGTACCTTAAAGGATGAGAATTCAAACATCATTTATTTACTGAATGCAGCAGTGCCTCTTTTGTGAGAGTTTGGATCATAACAATAATAATAGTAGTAATCATTCATTCCTTTGTAAGCTGTTATTATTGTCCGTCTCCCAGCAAGCTCTGTGTTTGTCTTTGGATAGTATCTTTAGTTACTCAGAGCCTCTCCTCAGCTGTCTGAACCAAGGGGCCAACAGGGGCCCGGCTCCTAGTGACAGGGGCCACTATTCACCGTGAAGGGCCAGCTCCATGTCACAGGGCTTTAATTCCCAGCTCTGAGGCTTATTGACTGATACTAAGGGCCCTTTCGACTGAACACTGACTACAGCCTGTGAGTGTGTGTGGGTGTGTTTCCTTTATCGCTGCCATCTTAAAGCTGTTCTCTCCATTCATGTGTAGTGCGGGCCACTGGCGTGTGGCGGGCACTACTGTGTGTGGGCCCAATGGCGGGTGCAGGGCACTCATACATTCTGCCCATCATCACTCCTGACAACCAGCTTCCTGCCCCATTGAGTCGCAGCTAACGACCGGACTATCATTGGCTGCCGGCAAAGCCGGCTCATAAATATGCGTGCATACAATTAGAGCACCCAGTTAAGAGGCTGTTCACGGTGTTTTATGATAATGGACAGTACAGAGAGAGCCAATAATACACAGCTGAGAGTAGACCTTTTAAACATGGTGACCACTTCACTCTTCACTCTTAGGAGAACGCACCGGTTCTCTGTGGTTTTAGGAGAGGTAGTCATCTTTAACGGGGTGTAATGTTGTTGTAACGTCTCTTTGTTTTTGCGCTCACGCTCATGAATTTGGAATTCAGATAACCAGACAAGCTTTTCCAGCCCCACTTAATGTGTATTAACAGTAAGCTGTGTTTTGGTATATTTCACTATTATTATTGAGGAAGAATTAAAAAAAAAAAAAAATATTTCTGGTCTCCAGTCTCCCATTGGCTTTTATTGTGAACCATTTTGAAAAGGAGGTAGTGTTATTTTTGGTTTTTACTCTCGGTGTCCCTCTCCCACTTTGTTTGTTATAAATCAGTCTGATGACGTGAAGCATCATAACTCTACTTATACAGGAAACAGTGCTGTTTTACACAGGAAGTCAATACAAAGACTCCTTTATTAAAAAACAAAGAAAATGGTGCAAGAGTTGATTTGACAAAACTGTTCCCAAATTTTGTTTTAGAAAAAATACATAAGTTGACATGTCCCTTGGTGTGTTCCTTTCACATTGGTATGATTTTGTAATTTGTCAGTTGTTCTCTCTTTGCTGTAAATATCACAAATGGTCATAATGGTATGTCTGTTCTGAAAAACCCTCTGTTTGTCTACTGATGTGATGTTTGGAATGACAGCCAGCTTCAAACAGTCTCTATCACAACTACTCACAGACTGGGGATATCAACGTGTTTCTATAGCAATGTGAGAGCATGAAGACAATATAAGAGCGAAACATTATCATTTTGTTCCTATTTATTATAACACCTGTCCTTTTTGGTATTTGTTAAACTGTTGTGTCTGCTAGAGTATACTGTAGGTGAGGAGTAAAGAAAGTACATTAAGTAAACTGTTCACTGCGAGACAATGGGACTTTTGGTCCTTTTCAATCAAACCGGGAGCCGGGTCAAAATATGACATTCTCCTGCATAGCACAAAGGGATGTTTGAATGTATAGAGTTTCACAATGAAAATATTGTTTTGGTTGAGGAAATTAATCAAAACATGCATTATTACAGTGCAATAACAATGTATTTTTTTGTTTTTAACTGTATCCCAGTTAATGGACAACTGACAACAGCCCACTTGTTTTTTTGCTGGCTTCTAGTGTCACATAAAGGGATATAAATGTTGTACTCAAGTGCCTAATGAGGGTAAGATAATTATTTGTCATCTTTAACCCTGAATCCCATCTTAGGCTTGCCTACAGCAGAGCCTGTCATAGGGTTGTGTTTGAAACACAGGTAGCCTGAGCATGGAGAGATAGAGATTTAAATCCTAAGTGCTTTCTTTATTTATCTAAGGAACTGCAAAAGGGTTGTTTGTTAATACTGTTTTTGGTCTTCAACCATAGCATGCCTAATGTTAGTCGTCATTTGCACCAGTTAAACACATGTAAAAAGATTTTAACATCACCAAATTCTATTTAGCATTTTATACTTTGGTTTTTGGAATGGTCAGTACTGTCATGAACAAATTCAACGTAAGAGTTACGATAATACAATAATAATTTAAATGTCAGATGTTTATTGTCTTATGGCCAGTTCTTTAGAGGAAAAACTCAAAAGGGGAAATAAACTACAGGGTTTTTGGTTTTCTACACATTTCTTTGGTTACCTGTAACAAAAATAAAATGGGAGAAAAAGCAGAAAATACATAAAAATAATGTGTTTAAATTTGGTATGGCACTGCAGCGAAGGTAATGCTTTTACGCTCACTGAAAACAAAAGATTTTAAATCTCACGTGCTATTCCTATGAGTTCAACTCACACAGTGAATTGCAGACAGCTTCTATACAGTAACTATAGTAACAATAGAACTTTGAAATGAAACTGAGCAGAGTTGCCACGTTTTGGTGTCCCACACAAAGAATTCCCCCTTACTTCTTTAACATTTTGCACACACTTCCGGGCGGAAATTTGTGGGATGAGGTATTCTCTGACTGCCATAATATATTTTTTCAAGCATTGCTTTGTATCACAGCTGATGTTTCTCAACTAACTACGAGAAGATAAAATAATAAGGATTGAAAGTTAGTTAAAAAGGAATAATACAAATGGATGATAATGTTGGGATTATTGGTGAGTGTTCTCAGGAGCTGAGGCCTTCGATCCTAAGTGCTATTCTCAATCTCCTGCCATCTAAACTGGCAAACCCAGACACACAGAAAGGTATTCATGGTGGGCTGGGGTATGGGGAATTTTGGGACAATACTGCACTTTCTTTGCCACCAATACTAGTTTGGAATGGTTTGAACAAGAACGAGTTAATAAAAACTAAAAACTAAAGAAACAAAGCATTTTTACAAAATACACTTTGAAACAGAATTATATCACCATGGAAATATGAATCCTAAAAATTAATGATAACATCAAAGAAAGAAGGAAGTGAAAAAGCTACCACTTTTTGGATATAAAATGTTTTGTATTCCATAATCATAAACTATTTTAGTCAGATATCTCTGTGTGGATGATCTCTCCTTCCTCCCTCTCTTCTTCTTTCTCTCTCAGGATGACCTGTGCCCATCACTCTATCACTCATGAAGGAGGTGTAAAGCACCAAAGGGTATTTTTTTGGGGGGAAACAATGTCTTCTTTTTTTGTTTGTCATAATGAGTAAAGAGAGTCTTGTCTGGCTTGGGCAGAGAATGGCTAGAGAGTGGGCATAGGGCAGAGAATGGCTAGAGAGTGGGCATAGGGCAGAGAATGGCTAGAGAGTGGGCATAGGGCAGAGAATGGCTAGAGAGTGGGCATAGGGCAGAGAATGGCTAGAGAGTGGGCATAGGGCAGAGAATGGCTAGAAAGTGGGCATAGGGCAGAGAATGGCTAGAGAGTGGGCATAGGGCAGAGAATGGCTAGAGAGTGGGCATAGGGCAGAGAATGGCTAGAGAGTGGGCATAGGGCAGAGAATGGCTAGAGAGTGGGCATAGGGCAGAATCCTGCAATCCAGTCTCCGTCCCACCTATGGATCACTGACTGGTTTGTACACTTGGTTTCTGATGTGTGAGCAGGTGGGGTAATCTTTGAGAAAACCACTGTCCTTCCTTCCATCTCAAAGCCCAGCAGTTTTTTCAGGCAAAATAAGAAAAGAAAAAGCAACTAACATGACCGGAGAAGAGGAGGAGAGTTATACACCTCCTGGTGACTGTTCCAAACAATATATACACATGATCTGATGTGTGTGTATCTCCACACTCTCTCTCACACACCTGTATGTATATTGAAGTGGTGTGGAAATCAAACTACCAGCACTAAAGGACTGTAGGGTGGGTAGACCATCTGTGTGAATCAACAGGGAGAGGAGAGAGGAGAGAGGAGAGGGGACCCTCCCTCAATATCACCACTGAGAGCTGTCTCTCTGACAATACGCTGCTCATCGGGTGAGGGAGGAGGGGGTGAGGAGGAGGGGGTGAGGGAGGAGGGGGTGAGGAGGAGGGGGTGAGGTGGGTGAAAATGTGTGGGAATAAAGCAATGCTCCAGAGTGTTATTTTTGCGTCGGTATGTAACGGAGGTCTAACCCTGTTTGTCAATGTTGTTGGTTTCTTGCTTTATAAAAATTATGATCTTTATCTTTTTTTTAATCTCTATCTTCTTTTTTATGTGGTCATCATTTCGCTTCACTCCAAATGAGCGGGCGGGATTAAACCTCAAAGTCCCGTCCACTGGTTCAACTCATCCAATCCTACTCCAGCTCCTCGGTGGGAAGCTCATCATCCAAATCGCGGTCATCGCGATCGCTAGGAAATGCCATGTTCTGAGTGACAGTTGCCATGAGCGACATGGAGCGGCTGTCCTCCTCGATCTCAGTGGGCTCCTCCTTCACATGGACCTGGTGTCTGAAAGGCAGAGGGACGCGTTAGAGAAAGACAGAGAAAGAGAGAGTGAGTGTGTTTGTTAGAGAGTTTGCGTGTGTGTGTCTTACCCATACTGCTGTGGGCTGAGTGTAGGGCTGCAGCTGCCGTTGCTGTTGACCTGTTCCACAGTGGAGCTGACGTCATCATGACCCATCCCATGCAGCATGTTGAGGCTGGCGGCAGATGAGGGGTTAACCAGGCCCTGGCTGTTCAGTAGAGTTAAACTGCTCTCCGCAAGGGCTGCCTATTACACACACACAGGAACACACAGATTTACATTAAAAGACACTCACATACATCACAATTGACTTCAAGTACTTATGGATCCACAAATAAACTTTGTGAGCAAGAAGAACCCATATATGTATTCAGTAACACAGATGCTTTGACTGGTTAGTCCTGTTGAGTACTTGCTGAGCATTTCGCTGCACCGTTTTAACCTGCTGTAAACTGAGTATGTGACGAATAAACGTTGATTTGATAATCAGTAATGCTGAAGACTAAACCAGTGTTGCCTGGATAACTAACTCTTCAGGATTACCACATACAACCACTAGGGGGCTCTTGCACACTACTCTTCACTGCTCAAGGGTTTAGTGGCGTGTGTGTGTGTGTGTGTGTGTGTGTGTGTGTGTGTGTGTGTGTGTGTGTGTGTGTGTGTGTGTGTGTGTGTGTGTGTGTGTGGTGGGGAGCGGGTGGGTTAGAGGGTAGAGAGAGAGAAAGAGAGTGAAAGTGAGAGAGCATTCATTGCTGGTTGGTTTGCCCAGGGAGTGACTGAAATTGATTTTATAGGACAGGCACAAATTTCATGCAGTGACCTTAACTAACAAATACTTGATGCTATAAGTCATCTGAGTCATAGTCGGATGGAGTAAGGTGTATGTGCACAGTGGTTCTTCCTTTAAAAGTTTGGAGCTTATGCCGCGACCGTTTGTGGTAGATGGTGGCAGATTGTGGTAAATTGCGTCATTCTGGCAACAATGGCTGACACTTAAATAACGTGCCACAGAATTCTGCGGCACCCCGCCAGCTGTGCTGCAGTATGCCACAACTTTTAAAGGAAGAACCACTGTACGTCTGTGTGTGTGTGTTGGGAGGAGTGTTGTGGACGTGTGCACGTGTCACTATCTAGCCTAACTTGCTAACTAGTGTGTGTGTAGGTGTGTACACTAACCTGGTAGCTGGCGTTTAGGGAACCGAAGCCCAGGCCTGAAATCATATTCTTCACCAGAGTAGGACTCCTAGAGAGGAAAGGAGATTAGAATTAAACACATCTCACATATACTGGATAGATGCAGTGAAATGTGTTGTTTTTACAGGGTCAGCCACGGAGCAGCACGAAGCCTAGCGGTTATTAAGAGTGTTGGGCCAGTAACCGAAAGGTTTTTCACCTTGTTGGTTAAGGTATTCGAACCAGCGACCTTTCAGTTACTGGCCCAACACTCTAACCGCTAGGCTACCTGCTGCCCACATATTGAGTGCATGTGTGTAAAGGAGCAGCTGCAGCCAAAAACAACTTACAAATGTAACAAATGCACCCGCTACACACACAAGCATACACACATACTGTAAACAGATGCTGTTAACACACACACACCAGCAGTTCCCAGTCTCTGATATCTGCTGTGCAGGCATGTGTGTGTGTTTGATTGTGTAATATGGCCTGATTTCTCTGGCAGTTGGAAAGAAAATCTTTTTACACATGCTAACAAGCCTCTGTCTTCCGTGTGTGAAGATTTGTTTACACACGCTTCACACTAACAAACCTCTCTCCACCCTGCATCATAGACAGCAGCACAGTAATGGTGTCGACAAATACGTAGAATGGGAAACACACACATGCACACATTTAGACATGAAACACACACATGCACACATTTAGACATGAAACACGCACATGCACACATTTAGATATGAAATGGACACATGCACACATTTAGATATGAAATGGACACATGCACACATTTAGATATGAAACACACACATGCACACATTTAGATATGAAACACACACATGCACACATTTAGACATGAAACACGCACATGCACACATTTAGATATGAAACACACACATGCACACATTTAGATATGAAACACACACATGCACACATTTAGACATGAAACACACACATGCACACATTTAGATATGAAATGGACACATGCACACATTTAGATATGAAACACACACATGCACACATTTAGATATGAAACACACACATGCACACATTTAGATATGAAATGGACACATGCACACATTTAGATATGAAACACACACACTGACAGAGCAGGCCTTTAAATTTGACTCCTGAGTTAACCCCTTGGTAATAATTATGGGTGAACATATCGGAATGTCTAGTTTAACGCCCCGATGTGCAAAACCGCTGTCAAAGCTGACATGCATACCTAAACTCAGCAAAAAAAGAAACGTCCCTTTTTCAGGACCCTGTCTTTCAAAGATAATTCGTAAAAATCCAAATAACTTCACAGATCTTCATTGTAAAGGGTATAAACACTGTTTCCAATGCTTGTTCAATGAACCATAAACAATGAATGAACATGCACCTGTGGAACGGTCGTTAAGACACTAACAGCTTACAGACGGTAGGCAATTAAGGTCACAGTTATGAAAACTTAGGACACTAAAGAGGCCTTTCTACTGACTCTGAAAAACACCAAAAGAAAGATGCCTGGGGTCCCTGCTCATCTGCGTGAACATGCCTTAGGCATGCTGCAAGGAGGCATGAGGACTGCAGATGTGGCCAGGGCAATAAATTGCAATGTCCATACTGTGAGACGCCTAAGACAGCGCTACAGGGAGACAGGATGGACAGCTGATCGTCCTCGCAGTGGCAGACCACGTGTAACAACACCTGCACAGGATCGGTACATCCGAACATCACACCTGCGGGACATGTACAGGATGGCAACGACAACTGCCCGAGTTACACCAGGAACGCACAATCCCTCCATCAGTGCTCAGACTGTCCGCAATAGGTTGAGAGAGGCTGGACTGAGGGCTTGTAGGCCTGTTGTAAGGCAGGTTCTCACCAGACATCACCGCACTATGGGCACAAACCCACCGTCGCTGAACCAGACAGGACTGGTAAAAAGTGCTCTTCACTGACGAGTCGCGGTTTTGTCTCACCAGGGGTGACTTTTGGGATGACACTAACTTTTTGGTTAGTGTGGTGTGTGTGTATGTGTATGTAACCATTATTTAACTAGGCAAGTCAGTTAAGAACAAATTCTTATTTACAATGACGGCCTACCCCGGCCAAACCCGGACGAAGCTGGGCCAATTGTGTGCCACCCTATGGGACTCCCAATCACGGACGGAAGTGATACAGCCTGGATTCGAACCAGGGACTGCAGATACACCTCTTGCACTGAGATGCAGTGCGTCAGACCGCTCCGTCCATGTGTGTGTGTTAACTATTTAACTGTACTAGAATTCTTAAAAGGCCGCTAAAATTTTAAATATCGGTTATCGGTATCGTTTTTTTTGGCAAGGAAAATATCGGATATCGGTAAGGGCCAAAAATGTAATATCGGTTAATCACTAGTAATAATGACACAATTATACATGCCAACACCTATAGCCTCACAGACACATCACCCACACACACACTTATCATCAGAACCAGGGTGGGCAGGCAGGCAGATTCATGTGGGAGATAAATGTGTGTGATGAGAGCCAGGGTGGGCAGGCAGACAGATAAATGTGTGTGATGAGAGCCAGGGTGGGCAGGCAGACAGATAAATGTGTGTGATGAGAACCAGGGTGGGCAGGCAGACAGATAAATGTGTGTGATGACAGCCAGGGTGGGCAGGCAGACAGATACATGTGTGTGATGAGAGCCAGGGTGGGCAGGCAGACAGATAAATGTGTGTGATGAGAGCCAGGGTGGGCAGACAGACAGATAAATGTGTGTGATGAGAGCCAGGGTGGGCAGGCAGGCAGATAAATGTGTGTGATGAGAGCCAGGGTGGGCAGGCAGACAGATACATGTGTGTGATGAGAGCCAGGGTTGGCAGACAGACAGATACATGTGTGTGATGAGAGCCAGGGTGGGCAGACAGACAGATAAATGTGTGTAATGAGAGCCAGGGTGGGCAGGCAGACAGATACATGTGTGTGATGAATTTGTACCCGGTCATCTTTGGCGGTCTTCTCTTTTGGTATTCCACTTCGTCCACCGTCCACACGGCCCCCTTCACGTTCTCCACCCTCACAAAACACTTATGCAGACTCAGGTTGTGGCGCACAGCATTCTGAATGGAGGGAAAGAGAGAGACGAGAGAGGGAGATGGAGACACAGAGGGAGAGAGACGAGAGAGGGAGATAGAGACACAGAGGGAGAGAGACGAGAGAGGGAGATAGAGACACAGAGGGAGAGAGACGAGAGAGGGAGATAGAGACACAGAGGGAGAGAGACGAGAGAGGGAGATAGAGACACAGAGGGAGAGAGACGAGAGAGGGAGATAGAGACACAGAGGGAGAGAGACGAGAGAGGGAGATAGAGACACAGAGGGAGAGAGACGAGAGAGGGAGATAGAGACACAGAGGGAGAGAGACGAGAGAGGGAGATAGAGACACAGAGGGAGAGAGACGAGAGAGGGAGATAGAGACACAGAGGGAGAGAGACGAGAGAGGGAGATAGAGACACAGAGGGAGAGAGAGACGAGAGAGGGAGATAGAGACACAGAGGGAGAGAGAGACACAGAGGGAGAGAGAGACGAGAGAGGGAGATAGAGACACAGAGGGAGAGAGAGACACAGAGGGAGAGAGAGACGAGAGAGGGAGATAGAGACACAGAGGGAGATAGAGACACAGAGGGAGAGAGACGAGAGAGGGAGAGAGACGAGAGAGGGAGATAGGGAGAGAGACGAGAGAGGGAGATAGGGAGAGAGACGAGAGAGGGAGATAGAGACACAGAGGGAGAGAGAGACGAGAGAGGGAGATAGGGAGAGAGACGAGAGAGGGAGATAGAGACACAGAGGGAGAGAGAGACGAGAGAGGGAGATAGAGACACAGAGGGAGAGAGACGAGAGAGGGAGATAGAGACACAGAGGGAGAGAGACGAGAGAGGGAGATAGAGACACAGAGGGAGAGAGACGAGAGAGGGAGATAGAGACACAGAGGGAGAGAGACGAGAGAGGGAGATAGAGACACAGAGGGAGAGAGAAGGAGATCATTTGCTTTCATAAGCATGTAGAGAGCCTGCCTGAAAAGAGAACCTTGTAACGGTTATTTGAAGTTGTTCTGAACAGAATCAAATATGACAGAAACATGTTCAGACAAAGAAGTCAACTAATGGCTCCTGCACAGGAACATGGCAGAGACACACACACTAAACACAGGAGCATGGCAGAGACACACACACTAAACACAGGAGCATGGCAGACACACACACTAAACACAGGAACATGGCAGAGACACACACACTAAACACAGGAGCATGGCAGAGACACACACACTAAACACAGGAGCATGGCAGAGACACACACACACACACTAAACACAGGAGCATGGCAGAGACACACACACACTAAACACAGGAGCATGGCAGAGACACACACACACTAAACACAGGAGCATGGCAGACACACACACTAAACACAGGAACATGGCAGATACACACACACACACTAAACACAGGAGAATGGCAGAGACACACACACTAAACACAGGAGAATGGCAGAGACACACACACTAAACACAGGAACATGGCAGAGACACACACACTAAACACAGGAGAATGGCAGAGACATACACACTAAACACAGGAGCATGGCAGAGACACACACACTAAACACAGGAGCATGGCAGAGACACACACACACTAAACACAGGAACATGGCAGAGACACACACACTAAACACAGGAACATGGCAGAGACACACACACTAAACACAGGAGAATGGCAGAGACACACACACTAAACACAGGAGCATGGCAGAGACACACACACTAAACACAGGAGCATGGTAGAGACACACACACTAAACACAGGAGAATGGCAGAGACACACACACACTAAACACAGGAGCATGGCAGAGACACACACACTAAACACAGGAGAATGGCAGAGACACACACACTAAACACAGGAGCATGGCAGAGACACACACACTAAACACAGGAGAATGGCAGAGACACACACACTAAACACAGGAGCATGGCAGAGACACACACACACTAAACACATGAGCATGGCAGAGACACACACACTAAACACAGGAGCATGGCAGAGACACACACACTAAACACAGGAGCATGGCAGAGACACACACACACACTAAACACAGGAGCATGGCAGAGACACACACACTAAACACAGGAGCATGGCAGAGACACAAACACTAAACACAGGAGCATGGTAGAGACACACACACTAAACACAGGAGCATGGCAGAGACACACACACTAAACACAGGAGCATGGTAGAGACACACACACTAAACACAGGAGCATGGCAGAGACACACACACTAAACACAGGAGCATGGCAGAGACACACACACACTAAACACATGAGCATGGCAGAGACACACACACTAAACACAGGAGCATGACAGAGACACACACACTAAACACAGGAGCATGACAGAGACACACACACACTAAACACATGAGCATGGCAGAGACACACACACTAAACACATGAGCATGGCAGAGACACACACACTAAACACAGGAGCATGGCAGAGACACAAACACTAAACACAGGAGCATGGTAGAGACACACACACTAAACACAGGAGCATGGCAGAGACACACACACTAAACACAGGAGCATGGTAGAGACACACACACTAAACACAGGAGCATGGTAGAGACACACACACTAAACACAGGAGCATGGCAGAGACACACACACTAAACACAGGAGCATGGCAGAGACACACACACTAAACACAGGAGCATGGCAGAGACACACACACTAAACACAGGAGCATGGCAGAGACACACACACTAAACACAGGAGCATGGTAGAGACACACACACTAAACACAGGAGCATGGCAGAGACACACACACTAAACACAGGAGCATGGCAGAGACACACACACTAAACACAGGAGCATGGTAGAGACACACACACACACTAAACACAGGAGCATGGTAGAGACACACACACTAAACACAGGAGCATGGCAGAGACACACACACTAAACACAGGAGCATGGCAGAGACACAAACACTAAACACAGGAGCATGGCAGACACACACACTAAACACAGGAGCATGACAGAGACACACACACACACTAAACACAGGAACATGGCAGAGACACACACACTAAACACAGGAGCATGACAGAGACACACACACACACTAAACACAGGAGCATGGCAGAGACACACACACACAATAAACACAGGAGCATGGTAGAGACACACACACTAAACACAGGAGCATGGTAGAGACACACACACTAAACACAGGAGCATGGCAGAGACACACACACTAAACACAGGAGCATGGCAGAGACACACACACTAAACACAGGAGCATGGTAGAGACACACACACTAAACACAGGAGAATGGCAGAGACACACACACTAAACACAGGAGCATGGCAGAGACACACACACTAAACACAGGAGCATGGCAGAGACACACACACACTAAACACAGGAGCATGGCAGAGACACACACACTAAACACAGGAGCATGGTAGAGACACACACACTAAACACAGGAGCATGGCAGAGACACACACACTAAACACAGGAGCATGGCAGAGACACACACACTAAACACAGGAGCATGGTAGAGACACACACACACACTAAACACAGGAGCATGGTAGAGACACACACACTAAACACAGGAGCATGGCAGAGACACACACACTAAAAACAGGAGCATGGCAGAGACACACACACTAAACACAGGAGCATGGCAGAGACACACACACTAAACACAGGAGCATGGCAGAGACACACACACTAAACACAGGAGCATGGTAGAGACACACACACTAAACACAGGAGCATGGTAGAGACACACACACACACTAAACACAGGAGCATGGCAGAGACACACACACTAAACACAGGAGCATGGTAGAGACACACACACTAAACACAGGAGCATGGCAGAGACACACACACTAAACACAGGTACATGGCAGAGACACACACACTAAACACAGGAGCATGGCAGAGATACACACACACACTAAACACAGGAGAATGGCAGAGACACACACACTAAACACAGGAGCATGGCAGAGACACACACACTAAACACAGGAGCATGACAGAGACACACACACACACACTAAACACAGGAACATGGCAGAGACACACACACTAAACACAGGAGCATGACAGAGACACACACACACACTAAACACAGGAGCATGGCAGAGACACACACACACACTAAACACAGGAGCATGGTAGAGACACACACACTAAACACAGGAGCATGGTAGAGACACACACACTAAACACAGGAGCATGGCAGAGACACACACACTAAACACAGGAGCATGGCAGAGACACACACACACACTAAACACAGGAGCATGGCAGAGACACACACACAAACTAAACACAGGAGCATGGTAGAGACACACACACTAAACACAGGAGCATGGTAGAGACACACACACTAAACACAGGAGCATGGCAGAGACACACACACTAAACACAGGAGCATGGCAGAGACACACACACACACTAAACACAGGAGCATGGCAGAGACACACACACTAAACACAGGAGCATGGCAGAGACACACACACACACTAAACACAGGAGCATGGCAGACACACACACTAAACACAGGAGCATGGTAGAGACACAAACACTAAACACAGGAGCATGGCAGAGACACACACACTAAACACAGGAGCATGGTAGAGACACACACACTAAACACAGGAGCATGACAGAGACACACACACTAAACACAGGAGAATGACAGAGACACACACACTAAACACAGGAGCATGGTAGAGACACACACACTAAACACAGGAGCATGGCAGAGACACACACACTAAACACAGGAGCATGACAGAGACACACACACTAAACACAGGAGCATGGCAGAGACACACACACTAAACACAGGAGCATGGCAGAGACACACACACTAAACACAGGAGCATGGTAGAGACACACACACTAAACACAGGAGCATGGCAGAGACACACACACTAAACACAGGAGCATGGTAGAGACACACACACACACTAAACACAGGAGCACGACAGAGACACACACACTAAACACAGGAGCATGGTAGAGACACACACACACACTAAACACAGGAGCATGGCAGAGACACACACACTAAACACAGGAGCATGACAGAGACACACACACTAAACACAGGAGCATGGCAGAGACACACACACTAAACACAGGTACATGGCAGAGACACACACACTAAACACAGGAGCATGGTAGAGACACACACACACACTAAACACAGGAGCACGACAGAGACACACACACTAAACACAGGAGCATGACAGAGACACACACACACACTAAACACAGGAGCATGGCAGAGACACACACACACACTAAACACAGGAGCATGGTAGAGACACACACACTAAACACAGGAGCATGGTAGAGACACACACACTAAACACAGGAGCATGGCAGAGACACACACACTAAACACAGGAGCATGGCAGAGACACACACACACACTAAACACAGGAGCATGGCAGAGACACACACACACACTAAACACAGGAGCATGGTAGAGACACACACACTAAACACAGGAGCATGGTAGAGACACACACACTAAACACAGGAGCATGGCAGAGACACACACACTAAACACAGGAGCATGGCAGAGACACACACACACACTAAACACAGGAGCATGGCAGAGACACACACACTAAACACAGGAGCATGGCAGAGACACACACACACACTAAACACAGGAGCATGGCAGACACACACACTAAACACAGGAGCATGGTAGAGACACAAACACTAAACACAGGAGCATGGTAGAGACACACACACTAAACACAGGAGCATGGTAGAGACACACACACACTAAACACAGGAGCATGACAGAGACACACACACTAAACACAGGAGAATGACAGAGACACACACACTAAACACAGGAGCATGGTAGAGACACACACACTAAACACAGGAGCATGACAGAGACACACACACTAAACACAGGAGCATGGTAGAGACACACACACTAAACACAGGAGCATGACAGAGACACACACACTAAACACAGGAGAATGACAGAGACACACACACTAAACACAGGAGCATGGTAGAGACACACACACTAAACACAGGAGCATGGCAGAGACACACACACTAAACACAGGAACATGACAGAGACACACACACTAAACACAGGAGAATGACAGAGACACACACACTAAACACAGGAGCATGGCAGAGACACACACACTAAACACAGGAGCATGGCAGAGACACACACACTAAACACAGGAGCATGGCAGAGACACACACACTAAACACAGGAGCATGGTAGAGACACACACACTAAACACAGGAGCATGGCAGAGACACACACACTAAACACAGGAGCATGGTAGAGACACACACACACACTAAACACAGGAGCACGACAGAGACACACACACTAAACACAGGAGCATGGTAGAGACACACACACACACTAAACACAGGAGCATGGCAGAGACACACACACTAAACACAGGAGCATGACAGAGACACACACACTAAACACAGGAGCATGGTAGAGACACACACACTAAACACAGGAGAATGACAGAAACACACACACTAAACACAGGAGCATTGTAGAGACACACACACTAAACACAGGAGCATGGTAGAGACACACACACTAAACACAGGAGCATGGTAGAGACACACACACACTAAACACAGGAGCATGGCAGAGACACACACACTAAACACAGGAGAATGGCAGAGACACACACATTAAACACAGGAGCATGGCAGAGACACACACACACACTAAACACAGGAGAATGGCAGAGACACACACACACACTAAACACAGGAGAATGGCAGAGACACACACACTAAACACAGGAGAATGGCAGAGACACACACACACACTAAACACAGGAGAATGGCAGAGACACACACACTAAACACAGGAGCATGGCAGAGACACACACACACTAAACACATGAGCATGGTAGAGACACACACACTAAACACAGGAGAATGGTAGAGACACACACACTAAACACAGGAGCATGGCAGAGACACACACACTAAACACAGGAGCATGGTAGAGACACACACACTAAACACAGGAGCATGGTAGAGACACACACACTAAACACAGGAGCATGGTAGAGACACACACACTAAACACAGGAGCATGGCAGAGACACACACACTAAACACAGGAGCATGGCAGAGACACACACACTAAACACAGGAGCATGGCAGAGACACACACACACTAAACACAGGAGCATGGCAGAGACACACACACACTAAACACAGGAGCATGGTAGAGACACACACACTAAACACAGGAGCATGGTAGAGACACACACACACACACTAAACACAGGAGCATGGCAGACACACACACTAAACACAGGAGCATGGCAGAGACACACACACTAAACACAGGAGCATGGCAGAGACACACACACTAAACACAGGAGCATGGCAGAGACACACACACACTAAACACAGGAGCATGGTAGAGACACACACACACTAAACACAGGAGCATGACAGAGACACACACACTAAACACAGGAGCATGGCAGAGACACACACACACTAAACACAGGAGCATGGCAGAGACACACACACACTAAACACAGGAGCATGACAGAGACACACACACTAAACACAGGAGCATGGTAGAGACACACACACTAAACACAGGAGCATGACAGAGACACAAACACTAAACACAGGAGCATGGTAGAGACACACACACTAAACACAGGAGCATGACAGAGACACACACACTAAACACAGGTACATGACAGAGACACACACACTAAACACAGGAGCATGGCAGAGACACACACACTAAACACAGGAGCATGGTAGAGACACACACACTAAACACAGGAGCATGGCAGAGACACACACACTAAACACAGGA
The DNA here is from genome assembly GCF_029448725.1 of Salvelinus fontinalis. NCBI lineage: Eukaryota > Metazoa > Chordata > Actinopteri > Salmoniformes > Salmonidae > Salvelinus > Salvelinus fontinalis. The sequence continues at coordinate 24,921,984 of NC_074682.1, forward strand.
GCATGACAGAGACACACACACTAAACACAGGAGCATGGTAGAGACACACACACACACTAAACACAGGAGCATGGCAGAGACACACACACTAAACACAGGAGCATGGTAGAGACACACACACTAAACACAGGAGCATGACAGAGACACACACACTAAACACAGGAGCATGGCAGAGACACACACACACTAAACACAGGAGCATGGCAGAGACACACACACACTAAACACAGGAGCATGACAGAGACACACACACTAAACACAGGAGCATGGTAGAGACACACACACTAAACACAGGAGCATGACAGAGACACAAACACTAAACACAGGAGCATGGTAGAGACACACACACTAAACACAGGAGCATGACAGAGACACACACACTAAACACAGGTACATGACAGAGACACACACACTAAACACAGGAGCATGGCAGAGACACACACACTAAACACAGGAGCATGGTAGAGACACACACACTAAACACAGGAGCATGGCAGAGACACACACACTAAACACAGGAGCATGGCAGAGACACACACACTAAACACAGGAGCATGGCAGAGACACACACACTAAACACAGGAGCATGGTAGAGACACACACACTAAACACAGGAGCATGGCAGAGACACACACACTAAACACAGGAGCATGGTAGAGACACACACACACACTAAACACAGGAGCACGACAGAGACACACACACTAAACACAGGAGCATGGTAGAGACACACACACACACTAAACACAGGAGCATGGCAGAGACACACACACTAAACACAGGAGCATGACAGAGACACACACACTAAACACAGGAGCATGGTAGAGACACACACACTAAACACAGGAGAATGACAGAAACACACACACTAAACACAGGAGCATTGTAGAGACACACACACTAAACACAGGAGCATGGTAGAGACACACACACTAAACACAGGAGCATGGTAGAGACACACACACACTAAACACAGGAGCATGGCAGAGACACACACACTAAACACAGGAGAATGGCAGAGACACACACATTAAACACAGGAGCATGGCAGAGACACACACACACACTAAACACAGGAGAATGGCAGAGACACACACACACACTAAACACAGGAGAATGGCAGAGACACACACACTAAACACAGGAGAATGGCAGAGACACACACACACACTAAACACAGGAGAATGGCAGAGACACACACACTAAACACAGGAGCATGGCAGAGACACACACACACTAAACACATGAGCATGGTAGAGACACACACACTAAACACAGGAGAATGGTAGAGACACACACACTAAACACAGGAGCATGGCAGAGACACACACACTAAACACAGGAGCATGGTAGAGACACACACACTAAACACAGGAGCATGGTAGAGACACACACACTAAACACAGGAGCATGGTAGAGACACACACACTAAACACAGGAGCATGGCAGAGACACACACACTAAACACAGGAGCATGGCAGAGACACACACACTAAACACAGGAGCATGGCAGAGACACACACACACTAAACACAGGAGCATGGCAGAGACACACACACACTAAACACAGGAGCATGGTAGAGACACACACACTAAACACAGGAGCATGGTAGAGACACACACACACACACTAAACACAGGAGCATGGCAGACACACACACTAAACACAGGAGCATGGCAGAGACACACACACTAAACACAGGAGCATGGCAGAGACACACACACTAAACACAGGAGCATGGCAGAGACACACACACACTAAACACAGGAGCATGGTAGAGACACACACACACTAAACACAGGAGCATGACAGAGACACACACACTAAACACAGGAGCATGGCAGAGACACACACACACTAAACACAGGAGCATGGCAGAGACACACACACACTAAACACAGGAGCATGACAGAGACACACACACTAAACACAGGAGCATGGTAGAGACACACACACTAAACACAGGAGCATGACAGAGACACAAACACTAAACACAGGAGCATGGTAGAGACACACACACTAAACACAGGAGCATGACAGAGACACACACACTAAACACAGGTACATGACAGAGACACACACACTAAACACAGGAGCATGGCAGAGACACACACACTAAACACAGGAGCATGGTAGAGACACACACACTAAACACAGGAGCATGGCAGAGACACACACACTAAACACAGGAGCATGACAGAGACACACACACTAAACACAGGAGCATGGTAGAGACACACACACACACTAAACACAGGAGCATGGCAGAGACACACACACTAAACACAGGAGCATGGTAGAGACACACACACTAAACACAGGAGCATGACAGAGACACACACACTAAACACAGGAGCATGGCAGAGACACACACACACTAAACACAGGAGCATGGCAGAGACACACACACACTAAACACAGGAGCATGACAGAGACACACACACTAAACACAGGAGCATGGTAGAGACACACACACTAAACACAGGAGCATGACAGAGACACAAACACTAAACACAGGAGCATGGTAGAGACACACACACTAAACACAGGAGCATGACAGAGACACACACACTAAACACAGGTACATGACAGAGACACACACACTAAACACAGGAGCATGGCAGAGACACACACACTAAACACAGGAGCATGGTAGAGACACACACACTAAACACAAGAGCATGGCAGAGACACACACACTAAACACAGGAGCATGACAGAGACACACACACTAAACACAGGAGCATGGTAGAGACACACACACACACTAAACACAGGAGCATGGCAGAGACACACACACTAAACACAGGAGCATGGTAGAGACACACACACTAAACACAGGAGCATGGCAGAGACACACACACTAAACACAGGAGCATGGCAGAGACACACACACTAAACACAGGAGCATGACAGAGACACACACACTAAACACAGGAGCATGGCAGAGACACACACACTAAACACAGGAGCATGGTAGAGACACACACACACACTAAACACAGGAGAATGGCAGAGACACACACACTAAACACAGGAGCACGACAGAGACACACACACTAAACACAGGAGCATGGTAGAGACACACACACACACACACTAAACACAGGAGCATGGCAGAGACACACACACTAAACACAGGAGCATGACAGAGACACACACACTAAACACAGGAGCATGGTAGAGACACACACACTAAACACAGGAGCATGACAGAGACACACACACTAAACACAGGAGAATGACAGAGACACACACACTAAACACAGGAGCATGGTAGAGACACACACACTAAACACAGGAGCATGGTAGAGACACACACACTAAACACAGGAGCATGGTAGAGACACACACACACTAAACACAGGAGCATGGCAGAGACACACACACTAAACACAGGAGCATGGCAGAGACACACACACTAAACACAGGAGCATGGCAGAGACACACACACACACTAAACACAGGAGAATGGCAGAGACACACACACTAAACACAGGAGCATGGTAGAGACACACACACACTAAACACAGGAGCATGACAGAGACACACACACTAAACACATGAGCATGGCAGAGACACACACACTAAACACAGGAGCATGGTAGAGACACACACACACACACTAAACACAGGAGCATGACAGAGACACACACACTAAACACAGGAGCATGGTAGAGACACACACACACACTAAACACAGGAGCATGGCAGAGACACACACACTAAACACAGGAGCATGGCAGAGACACACACACTAAACACAGGAGCATGACAGAGACACACACACTAAACACAGGAGCATGGTAGAGACACACACACTAAACACAGGAGAATGGTAGAGACACACACACTAAAC
>NC_074682.1:24930843-24985843 GCF_029448725.1 Salvelinus fontinalis
CGAGGCTTGTCTCCCACGACGACACAAAACACGCCTCTTCCTGATTTCCCATTAGGTGCTAACGACAGCTGATGCCCTGCGCTGGCTCCACACACACACACACACACACACACACACACACACACACACACACACACACACACACACACACACACACACACACACACACACACACACACACACACACACACACACACACACACACACACACACACACGTCCCGCTGCCCCACTGCAACCATTTATATCCCCTCAAATTAAGACACTCCACTTGTAATTGACAATTAATTTCAACATCTTCATATTTTAATAAGACTCCTCGTCAATCTGAATAATGAAATATTCATTAGATACCTAATAACAACCCTGCCTGTGCCAGCCAGCCTGCCTGGAGACACAGAGCTCCATCCCTCAACACAGTTTTCATTTCATTTCTACATTTAGTCCAGTCTTCTGTCATTTGACTAATGATTTAGTCTAGTTATTGTCAAAATGACCAAAACACTGGGCCATTTTAGTCAACTAAATTCCCTTTCATTTTAGTCACATCACAGAAATATGACAAACATATATAAGATTAATATTATTATAGAACATTTATCATGTACATTCCTAATTCAGCCTACATAGATATTGCACATGAGAGAGCGACAATATCACCAGTATTCGCAAAGAACGGGAGCTAAGGCCTGAGTGAAACGTTTGGGAATCCTTATTCAACATGTCAGAGAGGCATGTTTGTTCTACATAGCATATTTCTATCTGACCATTCCAAAACGTTGCCCCAGGTTGTTAGCTACAGCTAGCTAATGACTTAACATGACTGAACAAGGTGTATCCTAAACAAATGGTTAACAGGCTGGTTAGCATGTAGCCTAGTTTTAGAATGGCCTGCAATGTTTTATAAATATGTTTTATAAATGTGTTTTATAAATGTAAAATGTGTCCCGCTAATGCATGATAGAAAGAAAAAAACATAGCGCTGGCATTATGGGTCATGTCTTTTGAACGGTGGCCTAAGGGCTAGAATCAACCTGTTTTCTCTGAGGAAAAGAGACTTGGCTACGTTGGCTACACAGAACCTGGATATGAAATGCAGTCGGAAAAGTGGGAGGGTTGTGAGACTACAAGCCTACTTTTCTATAGCCTACTCAAGGGAGAGACACATAGTCAGACTGTTGTTTTACTATTAAACTCAATGGTGCTATTGTTTTACATTTCAGAAAGTAGCTTGTGTTTCTTAACCAGGCAAAGGGTAGCTAACTAGTTGGCTGGTGGTGACTGGTTAGCTACATGGAATCTAGAGAGTTGCCTACGTGATGTGTATCATCAGAGGATGTGTACCATCAGAGGATGTGTATCATGAGAGGATGTGTATAATCAGAGGAAGTGTATAATCAGAGGAAGTGTATCATCAGAGGATGTGTATCATCAGAGGATGTGTATCATGAGAGGATGTGTATCATCAGAGAATGTGTATCATCAGAGGATGTGTATCATCAGAGGATGTGTATCATCAGAGGATGTGTACCATCAGAGGATGTGTATCACCAGAGGATGTGTATCATCAGAGGATGTGTATCATCAGAGGATGTGTATCATGAGAGGATGTGTATCATGAGAGGATGTGTATCATCAGAGGATGTGTATCATCAGAGGATGTGTATCATCAGAGGATGTGTATCATGAGAGGATGTGTATCATCAGAGGATGTGTATAATCAGAGGATGTGTATCATCAGAGGATGTGTATCATGAGAGGATGTGTATCATCAGAGGATGTGTATCATCAGAGGATGTGTATCATGAGAGGATGTGAATCATCAGAGGATGTGTATCATCAGAGGATGTGTATCATCAGAGGATGTGTATCATCAGAGGATGTGTATCATGAGAGGATGTGTATCATCAGAGGATGTGTATAATCAGAGGATGTGTATCATCAGAGGATGTGTATCATGAGAGGATGTATATCATGAGAGGATGTGTATCATCAGAGGCAGAATGGAGCCGGTCTGCCCACCCTCATCGCTTGCTCCCCCACAGCTCACTAGAGAGAATATAGATCCTTCCCACTGCTGAACAGAACTGCACTGCGCATCTGTGCTGCTAATACTAATTGTGCTTATCACTGAAAAGCTCTCAATTTCTCCAAAAACTCTTGTCCAGTCCACTTAGTACACAGATTTTAGTCACAGAGATCATTTAGTCTCCTCTCGTCGTTTTAGTCACCTGAAATTAAAAATCATTTTCGTTTAGTTAATAGTTTTTTCAGTTATAGTCTTATCGATTGCCACAAAAAAATAGGTGTTTGGCAAATATTTGAGTCATTATGATAGTTGACGAAATGAACACTGTCTCAACAGGGCAGACTGAATGATGGAAGGCTCACACACACCAAAAGATTCACCCACATTTCAATAATTTATTTGGATAAATCTTGTGTGGTTTTGTGATTTATGTTGGTATTGTGATCAAAGGTTACGCTATTCCATTATGGAATAGTTTATTACAGGGACCTGTGCTCATATAGAAATCAAGAACAACATCCCTTATGCATATTTACATACTAATAATGAACACTATAGATAACACTAAAGTGAATAAAGGCCAACTGTAAGTCTCACTGATCAACAGAGGATGCATACACCAAACACCTGCTACAGCACGGTGAGAGGTAAGGGGTCAGGGGTGAGAGGTAAGGGGTCAGGGGTGAGAGGTAAGGGGTCAGGGGTGAGAGGTAAGGGGTGAGAGGTAAGGGGTCAGGGGTGAGAGGTAAGGGGTCAGGGGTGAGAGGTAAGGGGTCAGGGGTGAGAGGTAAGGGGTGAGAGGTAAGGGGTCAGGGGTGAGAGGTAAGGGGTCAGGGGTGAGAGGTAAGGGGTCAGGGGTGAGAGGTAAGGGGTCAGGGGTGAGAGGTAAGGGGTGAGAGGTAAGGGGTCAGGGGTGAGAGGTAAGGGGTCAGGGGTGAGAGGTAAGGGGTGAGAGGTAAGGGGTCATGAGAGGATGTGTATCATCAGAGGATGTGTATCATCAGAGGATGTGGATGTGTATCATGAGACACATCCACATCCACATCCGGGTCAGGGGTGAGAGGTAAGGGGTCAGGGGTGAGAGGTAAGGGGTCAGGGGTGAGAGGTAAGGGTTCAGAGGTCAGGTACTCACAGGTTGGTTGAAAGGCTTTGGCTCCGATGGGCGCATGTGCAGGTGGGTCATCATGGCCTGCAGCCGCTCACTCTCCTTGGCCAGCTGAGAAACACACACACACACACACACACACACACACACACACACACACACACACACACACACACACACACACACACACACACACACACACACACACACACACACACACACACACACACACACACACACGTCAGCAAAACTGTACTTTTTGAGTCAATAATTACTATTGTCATAGACGAGAAGCATGGTAGTAAGGAATAGACTCAAGCTCCATTCATACCAACCTGGGTTTGTCTTGTTGTTTATAGACTGCAGGTTTATTCTCACACTGTGGACTTGATAATATCCAGTCAAGCCACATCAGCGTCAATGCAACATCAGCCTCCCATTAAAGCAGTAAAACACAGATATTTAGGGGAGGGTGTGAAGTAATGGGTGTTTGTGTTAGAGAAAGAGGCATCCCCTTAGTCTAGGATTTAGCATGTGGTGGTGTGTGTGTGTGCGTGTGCATGTGTGTGTCTCAGGGCTGTTCTCACTGTCTCACAGCACCAGTCTCCCCAGGCACAGAGAGAGAGATGGGAACCCTCTCTACACACACACCTAACATTTTCTCACACATTACACACACTCTCACAGACACATACACACTAGCCTGCAGACACTCGTCCCTGTTTGCCATTGCTAACTGCAGTTTAGTGGGTGCTACTGTGCTAGAGCCGGTGGAAACGCTTCCCTGCATCTCTACTGAGAGACATCTCAGTCAGCCAGCCAACACACCACAGCCAGGGGCTAGCTAGTGAACAGGAGGGTGTGTGAGAGACAGAGGCCTGGAGAAGCTGGCTGAATGAGGCCAGCACTAGGCTGTGTGTGTAGTAGTATGGCAGCATTGAGTGAATATGTGTAAGATGTGCGTGTGTGTGAGTTTATGTGTGTATGTAGGTACTATAACAGGGCAGTAGTGGGGTAGGTGACATGGCAGGGGAAAGGGGAGTCCTGATGAGATGTGACACTGCCTGTCTCTCTGTCACTTTGTGTTGCCCAGCGGTGGCTTCAGGCTTGGGGCTCAATGTGGTTTACCAGGGGGACCAGGGCCACAGCTAACCCGAACCCCAGCTCCAACACCCTGGGTTCGCCACTATGCTGTTTGGGGGTTCTTGTGGGGTGTTTATGTTTGGCTGCATCATCTTGATGTCCACCCCTCCTCCTCCTTCCCTCCTTCCACCCAGTAGAAAGAGACTGGAATGGACTGGACTGGGAGGTTTATAATTGGAGCCTATGATGCCAGCTTTCCTCTGTAAATTACAAGCTCCAGTGCTTTCACTAAACCCCCAGCCTGGCTCAGACAAGTACAGACACAGAGAATGACTGTGTGTGTGTGTGTGTGTGTGTGTGTATGTGTGTGTGTGTGTGTGTGTGTGTGTGTGTGTGTGTGTGTGTGTGTGTGTGTGTGTGTGTGTGTGTGTGTGTGTGTGTGTGTGTGTGTGTGTGTGTGTGTGTGTGTGTGTGTGTTTTTTCCCACCTGTATCTCCAGCTGTTGGACCACCTGCATCTGCACCCTGCACTGGGCTGTACTGCGGTCATCCAGAGCATGCTCATTGTTCAGATGCCTGAGAAAGGAAGAGAGAGTGAGAGGAAGGGGGAGAGATAGAGGAAGGGGGAGAGATAGAGGAAGGGGGAGAGATAGAGGAAGGGGGAGAGATAGAGGAAGGGGGAGAGATAGAGGAAGGGGTAGAGATAGAGGAAGGGGGAGAGATAGAGGAAGGGGGAGAGATAGAGGAAGGGGGAGAGATAGAGGAAGGGGTAGAGATAGAGGAAGGGGGAGAGATAGAGGGAGGGGAGAGATAGAGGAAGGGGGAGAGATAGAGGAAGGGGTAGAAATAGAGAAAGGAGAAGAGATAGAGGAAGGGGTAGAAATAGAGAAAGGAGAAGAGATAGAGGAAGGGGTAGAAATAGAGAAAGGAGAAGAGATAGAGGAAGGGGTAGAAATAGAGAAAGGAGAAGAGATAGAGGAAGGGGTAGAAATAGAGAAAGGATAAGAGATAGAGGAAGGGGTAGAGATAGAGGAAGGGGTAGAAATAGAGAAAGGAGACGAGATAGAGAAAGGGTATAGATAGAGAAAGGAGAAGAGATAGAGGAAGGGGTAGAAATAGAGAAAGGGTAGAGATAGAGGAAGGGGTAGAAATAGAGAAAGGGTAGAGATAGAGGAAGGGGTAGAGATAGAGAAAGGGTAGAGATAGAGGAAGGGGTAGAGATAGAGAAAGGGTAGAGATAGAGGGAGAGGAATACAACTGGGTTATAACCTACATGACAAGCAAAAGAACGCATATTAATCTGTAATTCACACATATTCAATGGAACACCAGACAGATGTGTCACTGTGTGTGTGTGTGTGTGTGTGTGTGTGTGTGTGTGTGTGTGTGTGTGTGTGTGTGTGTGTGTGTGTGTGTGTGTGTGTGTGTGTGTGTGTGTGTGTGTGTGTGTGTGTGTGTGTGTGTGTGTGTGTGTGTGTGTGTGAGTGAGTGAGTGTGAATGCTTGCAGCAGACACATAAGCTCCAGTTTGTGTGATTCCGGCCAATGGTGACATCATTTAAATAAATATTCACATTTATGTGACTGCAGATATTTGTTTATTTAGTTTGTTTAGAGCTTTTCAAGAGACCAGAGGGCTTTACACTCCTATCCAGACAGAAACACATGGAAACACACAACAGTAGGCTTGCCCCAAACACTTCACAGTATAAACTAGATTTCCTCCTCGCAGAAAAACAACACAACCAAGTCAAAACATGAGAGTCAACTGTTGAACTCAGTGTTAAACAAAATAACCAGTTTACACAGTGGAGGAGAGAGTTAGTAAGAGGAGGTTATGTAAAGAATAATATAATAAGTATATAATTTACTTATAAGCTTTTTCCTTTTAATGTATGTGTGTCCTGCTCTTTGGGCCATGCAAGTGTATCAGAGGAACAGCTGGATAATAGCTCATGTGTTATCAGAGGAACAGAGAGAGGATCTACTCTCTGATTAACTCCTAATACACTTCTGCCCCCCTGAAATGTGTGTGTCTGAATGGTGGCACTGTTTGTTTCCTCTGGTGTGGGAGGATCCAGGACCTTCTGATCTTTTCCCTCCCTACCACCCTCTCTTCCTCCCTCTTTCCCCCTCCCTTCCTCATTCCCAGCCTCCCCCTCCCCCCCCCCCCTCATTCCCACCCTACTTCCCTCCCTCCCCCTTCGTCCCTCCCTATCCCCTCTTTCCCCCTCCCTCCCTCCCTCCCTCCCCGCTCCCGCTCCTCCCTTCCTCATTCCCACCCTACCGCCCTCCCTCCCCCTCCCTACCCCCTCCCTCCTCTTTCCCCCTCCATTCCTCATTCCCTCCCTACTCCCTCCCTCCCTACTCCCTCCCTCCCTCATTCCTGCCTTCCCTCCCTCCCTCTCCCGTTTTCTCTGCTCATGACAACTCTGAGACGTGTGTGTGTGTCATTTAGAGAATCATGACCCAGTGTGTGCGTGTTTAAGAGAATGGGGAGTTGGGCAATATTAGAAGGAAAGAAGAAATGAAACAATAACAATGATGTCATGGCATAGCTAATCCCAGCATAGATAGACGGCTCAAGTGCATGATAATAATAACAAAAACATGATCTCACCCTTTTCCCTCTACTCCCCCTCTCTCTATTCCTCCACTCTCTCTTCTCCTCTACTCCCCCTCTCTCTATTCCTCCACTCTCTCTTCTCCTCGACTCCCCCTCTCTCTAGTCCTCCACTCCCTCTCTCTTCTCCTCTACTCCCTAACTCTCTATTCCTCCACTTCCCCTCTCTCTTCTCCTCTACTCCCTAACTATCTAGTCCTCCACTCCCTCTCTCTTCTCCTCTACTCCCTAACTCTCTATTCCTCCACTCCCTCTCTCTTCTCCTCTACTCCCTAACTCTCTAGTCCTCCACTCCCTAACTCTCTAGTCCTCCACTCCCTAACTCTCTAGTCCTCCACTCCCTAACTCTCTAGTCCTCCACTCCCTAACTCTCTAGTCCTCCACTCCCTAACTATCTAGTCCTCCACTCCCTAACTCTCTAGTCCTCCACTCCCTAACTCTCTAGTCCTCCAGTCCATAACTCTCTACTCCTCCACTCCCTAACTCTCTAGTCCTCCACTCCCTAACTCTCTAGTCCTCCACTCCCTAACTCTCTAGTCCTCCACTCCCTAACTCTCTAGTCCTCCACTCCCTAACTCTCTAGTCCTCCACTCCCTAACTCTCTACTCCTCCACTCCCTAACTCTCTAGTCCTCCACTCCCTAACTCTCTAGTCCTCCACTCCCTAACTCTCTAGTCCTCCACTCCCTAACTCTCTAGTCCTCCACTCCCTAACTCTCTAGTCCTCCACTCCCTAACTCTCTAGTCCTCCACTCCCTAACTCTCTAGTCCTCCACTCCCTAACTCTCTAGTCCTCCACTCCCTAACTCTCTAGTCCTCCACTCCCTAACTCTCTAGTCCTCCACTCCCTAACTATCTAGTCCTCCACTCCCTAACTCTCTAGTCCTCCACTCCCTAACTCTCTAGTCCTCCACTCCCTAACTCTCTAGTCCTCCACTCCCTAACTCTCTAGTCCTCCACTCCCTAACTCTCTAGTCCTCCACTCCCTAACTCTCTAGTCCTCCACTCCCTAACTCTCTAGTCCTCCACTCCCTAACTCTCTAGTCCTCCACTCCCAAACTATCTAGTCCTCCACTCCCTAACTATCTAGTCCTCCACTCCCTAACTCTCTACTCCTCCACTCCCTAACTCTCTACTCCTCCACTCCCTAACTCTCTAGTCCTCCACTCCATAACTCTCTAGTCCTCCACTCCCTAACTCTCTAGTCCTCCACTCCCTAACTCTCTAGTCCTCCACTCCCTAACTCTCTAGTCCTCCACTCCCTAACTCTCTTGCCTCCACTCCCTAACTCTCTACTCCTCCACTCCCTAACTCTTTCTCTCTTCACTCGCACACTCTCTCTAACCTAAAACCATTCCCCACCTCTCTCTCTGTAACTCACTCTCGTCTCTCTCTCCCTCCTCTCTCTCTCTGTAACTCACTCTCTTCTCTCTCTACCCTCTCCCTTCTCTCTCTCCCTAACTCACTCTCTTCTCTCTCTACCCTCTCCCTTCTTTCTCCCCCTCCTCTCTCTCTGTAACTCACACTCTTCTCTTCTCTCTCCCCACTCTCTCTGTAATTCATTCTCTTCTCTCTCTACCCTCTCCCTTCTCTCTCTCTCCTCTCTCTCTCTGTAACTCATTCTCTTCTCTCTCTACCCTCTCCCTTCTCTCTCGTCCTCCTCTCTCTCTCCGTCTCTGTGGCTCAGTCATAAACAGTAGCAGGGTTTTTTCCGAGACTCCCGACAATGAGTCTCTGTTTACGCCTTAGCCCTCTCAGACAGAGATTCAGCCCACATTACACATTACCCTCAGCCCCACTAACCACAGCCAACAGAGTACTATACCAGACAGCACTGACAGAGAGAGAAGGGAGGGAGGTGAGGAGAAATTAGTGAATGTATCTACTATGCAACAAAAAAAGAGATAGAATAGGAGAAGAGAAGAAAATAGGTGATGGGAAGAAGATAGCGGGGGAAGAAGATAGCGGGGGAAGAAGATAGCGGGGGAGGAAGATAGCGGGGGAAGAAGATAGCGGGGGAAGAAGATAGCGGGGGAAGAAGACAGCGGGGGAAGATGATAGCGGGGGAAGAAGATAGCGGGGGAAGATGATAGCGGGGGAAGAAGATAGCGGGGGAAGAAGATAGCGGGGGAAGGAGATAGCGGGGGAAGAAGATAGCGGGGGAAGAAGATAGCGGGGGAAGAAGATAGCGGGGGAAGAAGATAGCGGGGAGAGAGAGATAGCGGGGGAAGAAGATAGCGGGGGAAGAAGATAGCGGGGGAAGAAGATAGCGGGGGAAGAAGATAGCGGGGGAAGAAGATAGCGGGGGAAGAAGATAGCGGGGAGAGAGAGATCACAGATCAGATGAAAGAAAAGAGCTGGAAATAGAAGAGTGTCTCCTATCATCTCTTCTCCTTCTGCCCAGAGCGATGACTAAGGAAGGCTGGAGGGGAGAGCATTATCTGTCACCGTTTGGTTCCTCTCTCTCCATCTGCCCTGAGGCTGTGTGAAATGAGACACCAAACAACAGCTTTCGTCTCCAAATTTTCCTAGCCTGCCTCTGGCTTTGATCTGACTGTCCACTGCCATCATCTCACAACATACTTCTCTGTGTGTGTGTGTGTGTGTGTGTGTGTGTGTCTGTGTGTGTGTGTGTGTGTGTGTGTGTGTGTGTGTGTGTGTGTGTGTGTGTACCATGCCGAGTTATTACACACTATCCCTGGTGATATCTGCTCAGAGTTGATCATTAGAAAGACAGTTTCTCTCCCTTACGGACCATTGTTTTGGTTAGGCTTGGTTAAGGGTTCGTTGGGCCTCTGTTAAAGGGTTCATAATGGGTTTGTTCGGTGTCTGTTATGTGGTAGCGGAAGGTGGACTGTCCTCAAGCTGACAGTAGTAGAGATATCAGGATCCCAGTGGATCAGACAGGGTGTATGGATGTGCCTGTGTGTATGACTCTGTTCGTACATGTGACATGTTGTCTGTTGTGTCATCACTCTAACAAATAGTGACAGTTGACTGTTTACACCAGGCTTAGATGTATCACCCCTTATTCTCACCAGCACACACACACACACACACACACACACACACACACACACACACACACACACACACACACACACACACACACACACACACACACACACACACACACACACACACACACACAGACAGACACGGATCTCCCAGGCTATACCCCCTCCCCGCTCCACACACCATCTCTAAAGACTCCAAACTGGCGAACAGACAAGAAAGAGGGATTAAGAAAGGCAGAAAGAAAAGAGAGGAGGAAAGCAGAGGGGAGATGGATGGAGAGGGAGCTGCTGTTTGATGTCTTTGCTAGCGCCATGGAAACAAAGAGCTGTGATTGTAAATTAGCTAATTAAGTAAACTGCTAATGAAGCGTGGAAACAATTTGCTTGACCCTTCAGAGTAGAGAACTCTGGGAGCACAACACTAATCAGCTAGAGACTTGTCAGGTGTCAGCTAGAGACTTGTCACATCTTGTCAGGTGTAGCCTCAGATTCTTTGATACCTTCTCAGCACCGTCTCACAAGGGTCTCTCACAACACACCACTTAAAACATTTAGCAGCCAATGAAACTGTCTCTGCAGGAGCAGAGACAGAGGGGAGGGATTAAGGGATGAGAGAAGGCTGACAGAGAGAGAGAGAAAGAGTGACAGAGCTGTTGAATAATGTAGATGGACACACAATAACAAAACGCTCTGCTCCTCCAAGGAAGCCTGATGTAACCGATAGCAACTGATTAATTATTAATAAGACGTTGGGGGAGGGGGGTGCTAAGCTGACATATGGAGTTGTTTTAAGATGGTCATACTATGGATAATTTAGCTTTATGATTTAGAATTTTAGGACCCCATTAGGTATCAAAAAAAATATTTAAACAATTATTTGGCCTTTACTATTAAAGCCCATAGACACACATTGAATAACACATTCAGAAATGGCAATAAGGTCAAAAAATACATTATAAGAAAATGTTTTGAACAGTCTGTCCTAAATCTAGGAGATATACATATTTAAAGCGTTTTTTGGGATAGGCACAAAACTACCTTCATACTTCCATTTGTTTTTTTAAACCGGTAACGGTTACCTTCAGACGAGTCCCGTGACACAAAACGGAGAACACCATCGTGTTTGTGAGAGTCTTCGCTGTCCATAGTGGTCAAAATAGTTTATAGGTCAAAACCGTTCGGACACTACAGATGTTTTCGTGAGAAGACTGATTTTCGGGATGTCTCCTAATCTGACAAACACTCTAGCTCTGCCACCTTTCACCGAAGATGCAGCAGTGTGACATACGGATGCAGTGGATTGAGACACATCCAATGCAAAAAAAAACGGATATCTCTAGCTTAAACTGACAGATGTTGGGGTGATTTTCTTGTTATGTAACTTAGATTGATGCACCGACGCGTCAATCGACTCCAGGGGAGTAAATGAAGGCTGTAGAACGTTTCACTGATTTACACTCAGCGGCCGCTAGTTCGCTGGTTAGCGTGTGTCTGGGCTGACTGATATAGTAACATTCACAGTAGAGCGAGTCCTACACTAGTCACTAGAAAGTCATGCTAGAAAGAGTGAAAGTGACCATCTCTTAACAATAGGGGCCACTTCCATTATTTGTAGCATGAGCTGTGTGGAGGTGAGTAGTTTGGGAATGCAGCTTCAGGGTGTTACTCACTTGATGAACTGTCCCATGTCATCACATAGCGCCTCGCAGCCAGGCCATTTACACTCTCCATGGCCATAGAGAGGATGGGAACATGCATGCTCCTCGTGGCTGGGAGAGGGAGGGAGAGAGAGCAGGTTAGAATGATCTAAACCGGACATATTACAAATGTATAGACATCACACACTGTTGGGGAAAGCAAATGATTGAGCTCATTTCAGATGACCAAGGACAGCTGAAATAAAGCAAGCAGACACTGACACATCAATACCACCAAACGATGCCTCTGAGCAGCAAAAGCCCACACACAGAGCAAACATCCATTGTTACACAGTAAGGCCATAGTTCCTTTAGTATCATACAGTAAGTGCGTAGTCAACATGAGGCTATGAGCAGAATGGTGTGTGTGTGTTCCTCTGTTCCAAACGTTCATCCTCACACAGCACTAGTCTTCCCTCCCTTCAGTCAGTGGGCGGGCAGACACCCAGACGGCCTGTCTGATTGGTGCGTAGTGGTGGTGGTCTCATCCCTCATACGGCGGTTGATTTGAGATGTGGCCGCAGGCTCTGTTTTGGTGAGACAGTTCTGTCTGTGTGTGTGTGGCTCGGAGATGCTGATTCTGGTTTGGGCCGGGTCCAGGCCAGTGTGCGTGGTTCAGATGTGGTTTGGCCCAGCCTGGCCTCGTGTCTGACACACTAATACAGGGAGCTCACAGTTTATTTACATTAAATCTACTGCCATCCTGAGACAGACGGGCTGGAACAGCAATGTGCGTATGTGTGTGTGTTCGTGTGTGTGTGTGCGTGGGTGGAGGCGGCTTCTCCCAGATCCACATCACAGGGTTGTCTAACACAAACCATTCCTCTCACAGATGGGACCATCCCAAAGACGAGCACACACTCTTCCCTTCCTCTCCTCCCCTATTCCCCTCTCCCTGGTCAACCACTGCCAGTTTGTGTGTGTGTGTGTGTGTGTGTGTGTGTGTGTGTGTGTGTGTGTGTGTGTGTGTGTTGGCTGTGGTTGACTACTCTCAGTTCAGAAGCTGCTCAGACTGCAGACATTACAAACTACTGGAAAACCACACACCCGTTCACATCAGCCATGCATTAGCTGTAGCATGCTAGCCCCCTCCTTTCTCCTCCCTTCAGCCTCCTCTGCCTCCCTGTTAGCATGGGCCAGCCAAATAACACAGGAGATTAGCGCTAAGCTAGCTCTCATAATTCCCCCACACAGAGGGAGAATGTCCTCATTCTGGGCATGTCAGGTCTGTGTGTGTGTGTGTGTGTGTGTGTGTGTGTGTGTGTGTGTGTGTGTGTGTGTGTGTGTGTGTGTGTGTGTGTGTGTGTGTATGTGTGTGTGTGTGTGTGTGTGTGTTACTCACTGGCTGCTGGATAGTGGGCCACCTTTGGAGTAAGGCGTGAGGTGTTCATCTCCGAGGTCTGCCTTGCTGAAGGAGGAGATCCATTCAAAGAGTCTTGCTCTTAAAGCCGGAATAGAAACAGCCCACAGGTGAATACAGATGGACTCCTAACACCCTCAATCTCCTCTGAACACACAGGCACCTAACAAACACATACAAATAATAGCACTACACACAACACATTTCTCAGTCACCTTCCCCTCCATGTCATAATGTTCACCCAGACACTCATGCTAAACTGGCCCCTTGGCAGCAGGAGAGTAGTAGGCTGTGCCCTACTCCAGACAACACACAGCAAACACCACATATCAAATGAACTGAGGGCCGTTTACACTGGAGTATTACACACACCAGCCTATTGCACAGTACTTCACGCAAATACACACCCACCCTACACACACATACACACAGCGTGGTAATACACAGAGTCTCTTTGTCAAACCAAGGAGAGGCAGTCTAAAGACATAGTAACTATGTGTGAATTAGTTCCAGTTCCTCTCCAGGGAACATGGAGTTCACATCAGTGACACTGTAGCGCTATCTGTCTACATCACACTCTCTCTAGCTCTATCGGAGCTGTGTGTGTGTGTGTGTGTGTGTGTGTGCCACGTTTGTTTGCAATGATCTAACAATAACTTATTGAACCAATGCATGAAGTATTCCCCTGAGGTATATGCACATAGCATTACACTTGATATCTGCGCTGTAGCGTGGGGAGACGTTTGTAAAGCACCCAACTGTACCTGTCTCTGTACCTGTCTCTCTTTGGGGTGTGGTTGTCCTGTCCGTTGTGCAGGATGTGCAGACTGCTGTGTGTGTTTGCTTTGGGGAAGGAGGATGAGGTAGAGTTGGTGCTGAGGTCCAGACCCTCTCCAGTCTGCTGCTGCTGCTGCTTCAGGGCCTCCTCTGCAGACTGCACCCCCGACACCTCCTTCCACAGCTGCTGCAGGTCTCCTGGACACATGGCTGCAGGGTGGAGGAGGCGGGTGGATGGAGGAGGGAGAAGGGAGAGGTGGAGATAGAGTTAGTAGATATTAGTCACAAAAACCATTTCATAACCCCCCATCCCAGTGATACATGCAGTCATTTCATAAACTCCACCCAGTGATACATGCAGTCATTTCATAACCCCCCACCCAGTGATACATGCAGTCATTTCATAACCCCCCACCCAGTGATACATGCAGTCATTTCATAACCCCCCACCCAGTGATAAATGCAGTCATTTCATAACCCCCATCCCAGTTATACATGCAGTCATTTCATAAACCCCACCCAGTGATACATGCAGTCATTTCATAACCCCCATCCCAGTGATACATGCAGTCATTTCATAACCCCCCATCCCAGTGATACATGCAGTCATTTCATAACCCCCCACCCAGTGATACATGCAGTCATTTCATAACCCCCACCCAGTGATACATGCAGTCATTTCATAACCCCCCATCCCAGTGATACATGCAGTCATTTCATAACCCCCCACCCAGTAATACATGCAGTCATTTCATAACCTCCCATCCCAGTGATACATGCAGTCATTTCATAACCCCCATCCCAGTGATACATGCAGTCATTTCATAACCCCCCATCCCAGTGATACATGCAGTCATTTCATAACCCCCATCCCAGTGATACATGCAGTCATTTCATAACCTCCCATCCCAGTGATACATGCAGTCATTTCATAACCCCCATCCCAGTGATACATGCAGTCATTTCATAACCCCCCATCCCAGTGATACATGCAGTCATTTCATAACCCCCATCCCAGTGATACATGCAGTCATTTCATAACCGCCCATCCCAGTGATACATGCAGTCATTTCATAACCCCCCACCCAGTAATACATGCAGTCATTTCATAACCTCCCATCCCAGTGATACATGCAGTCATTTCATAACCCACATCCCAGTGATACATGCAGTCATTTCATAACCGCCCATCCCAGTGATACATGCAGTCATTTCATAACCCCCCACCCAGTGATACATGCAGTCATTTCATAACCCCCATCCCAGTGATACATGCAGTCATTTCATAACCCCCCACCCAGTGATACATGCAGGCTATCCACACACACATATGCACACATGCAGTCACACACCGAGAGACCCACGCATGCGCTCACACATACACAGACACACACTGGGACGAGCCCCTGGTAGTGGTTAAGTATGAGGGAAATGATGGGGTAGGAACTGGAGGAAGCTAAAGGCTAATTTCTGTAGGTTTTTACATGTCCTCTATTTCCCAACCTCCCATTAGTAATGAAGACCGATGCTAACAACGCTTCTTTTGTCACTGCGAGCGCTATGCTGTGTGTGTGTGTGTGTGGGTGTGTGTGTGTGTGGGTGTGGGTGTGTGGGTGTGTGTGTGGGTGTGTGTGTGGGTGGGTGTGTGTGTGTGGGTGTGGGTGTGTGTGTGGGTGTGTGGGTGTGTGTGTGTGTGGGTGTGTGTGTGTGTGTGTGAGGCTCAGTTTGGTGGCTTGTTGTAGCTTTTTATGCTCGTATTTCACTGTGAGAGGAGAAAGGTCCACCCAACAGCCCCCACCAACACACACCAGACCACCCTACCCTCTCTGCATCTGGCCCAAGCTGAGCCACAGCCTTTACTTCTCTCTCACACATGGCAGATAGCACACACACACACACACACACACACACACACACACACACACACACACACACACACACACACACACACACACACACACACACACACACACACACACACACACACACACACACACACACACACAGCAGAGTCCTAACAGAAATCCAAATATTATGTCTGCTCCGTCTGCATTCTTCTCTCGGCCCGCCAAAACAAAACCCATCATTCTGGAGGAATGGGACTCTGTGTGTGTGTGTGTGGATGTACGTGTGTGTGAATAGATTTAAACTAACAACTATCTTTATTGGCAACCGCAAGTGTGTGTGTGTGTGTGTGTGTGTGTCTACATATCTAACATTATGCCTGAGTCAAGTTAGATTACCGCAGAAATGCAGTCGTCCCAATCAACAATGAATATTTGTTTTTGTAAAGGAACGTTTCATGTAATGTTTCTTAACTGTAAGTTACTAATGGTAAAACTAATATTAAGTATGTATAATCTATAAACTCAATATACAAAATGTATCCACCGCACACATGCATGCACACACGCCGGATGGATGGAGGGACACACACACTCCATTGGTAGCGGGCTCGGAGGGGCAGGGCTACCAGGGTGTGTGTGTGTGTGGCATGGCTGGCCAGAGGAATGCTCTTGCTCACGCCTGGCTGAGCCGTCACAATGGACAGGCTCTTTCACACTGCAGGGAAATTCCACTCTGACGAGAGGGAGAGAGGGAGAAAGAGAGAGGAGATAGAGATAGAGGAGAGAGAAAGAAATATGGAGAGACATAGGAAGAGTAGAAAGAGAAAGAGGAAAGAGAAAGATAGAAAGATAGAGATAAAGGGAAAGAGAGAGAGAGAGAGGGGGGGGGGGCGATGCCAAAAGCAAAGGTTTAAAGCTGTCCGATAAATTCCACTCTTCCACTCTAAAAACGTCTCCAGTCTGTCTATCACACTCATTCAGTGGGCAGTACTTTTAGAGGGGAAGGCTAGAGTAAAAAGTCCAGGCCTGTAGAACTGAGGGGTGGGTGTCGCTAGTGTGCTGCGATGGAGAGAGAGAGGAGTGAATAAAAAAAGGAAGAGAGGGAGGGAGAGAGAGGGAGGGAGGATGGGGGAGGAAACTCTATCCTGGTCTGTGTTTGTTCTTCCCAGTCAGGGCTTTAGTAATGTTACGGACACTTTGGAACTACTAAGCTCTGTGTGTGTGTGTGTGTGTGTGTGTGTGTGTGTGTGTGTGTGTGTGTGTGTGTGTGTGTGTGTGTGTGTGTGTGTGTGTGTGTGTGTGTGTGTGTGTGTGTGTGTGTGTGTGTGTGTGTGTGTGTCTATGTGTACACCCCTAAAGCTGGAGTTGGTTATGGAGGACCGCACATACACACACAGACACTGGGGCGGGGCGGTCAGCAGTCAACATTCATAACTGTAAAACCTCTGTGACAAAATAGGATGGAGGGAGAGTCCAGACAAACACACACGCACAAACAGACTCACACAACCACGAGGGAGACACAAAACAAGAATGTAGTGCCCTCAGTGTATCTGGCTCATCTCAAGCACTAACACAAACACACACACATGCACACTCCCTTCCGCCCTACAAGCTCTGAATTTAGTGGCATATTTTACCTATTATCCAAATGACTGCCTTCCTCAAACCCACCAATCAGGTCAGCCTTTTATCTTTTATGAGCTGATTAAGTTAACAGGCTTCACATGTGGCCGTGGGTACTAGGGCTGTGTGTGTGTGTGTGTGTGTGTGTGTGTGTGTGTGTGTGTGTGTGTGTGTGTGTGTGTGTGTGTGTGTGTGTGTGTGTGTGTATGTGTGTGTGTGTGTGTGTGTGTGTGTGTGTGTGTGTGTGTGTGTGTGTGTGTATGTTTGTACATATGTGTGAGTGTGCCTGCACACAGCTTGAAATGATGGCTGGGCTGAGGGCAGTGGTAGCTCTTTAGTACTCTCATTATTAGCATTAAAACACTCCCTCCAACTGGCAAACTATGTAGGGGTGCAACCAGGCATCTGGGCTATGTATAGTAGGGAGGTATGGAGGAGGTGGGAGGGTGTGTTGGGTAAGTAAGCAATGGGATGTGTGTGTGTGTACCTTGCTGCAGGCTCTGCATGGGGTTAGTGGGCTGTAGGGAGACCAGGCCTTGTCTCTGCAGGTTGATCATGTGCTGCTGTTGTAGCTGCTGCATCTGAATGAGCTGCTGCTGGAAAGCCAACTGCTTGTTACCTATCTGCTGCTGTGGAGAGAAGAGAGGCAGAGAGAGTTAGGACATGTTACATTCCCAACCTACTCCATTGGAGAATATTTGTATTATGGTTGGGTGGCCCATTCCATCAATGCATCTCAGGTACAACTTAAAATGGAGTCTATAAGTCCCACATACTAGCAGTGTTGAAAAGGTAAACTATCAGACCCCAAAACTCTAATCTTCCAAGGGGAAAGAAAATGTTGTATGGCGACTCTTGAGGAAAGAGATGGATGGAGGCAAGGAGGGAAGGGATGGGGGGAGGAGGTGAAGGGATGGGGGGAGGAGGTGAAGGGATGGGGGGAGGAGGTGAAGGGGTGGAGGGAGGAGGTGAATGGATGGAGAGAGGAGGTGAAGGGGTGGAGGGAGGAGGTGAATTGATGAATAGATGGAGAGAGGAGGTGAAGGGGTGGAGGGAGGAGGTGAAGGGGTGGAGAGAGGAGGTGAAGGGATGGAGGGAGGAGGTGAAGGGATGGATGGAGGAGGTGAATGGATGGAGAGAGAAGGTGAAGGGGTGGAGGGAGGAGGTGAATTGATGAATAGATGGAGAGAGGAGGTGAAGGGGTGGAGGGAGGAGGTGAAGGGATGGAGAGAGGAGGTGAAGGGATGGAGAGAGAAGGTGAAGGGGTGGAGGGAGGAGGTGAATTGATGAATAGATGGAGATAGGAGGTGAAGGGGTGGAGGGAGGAGGTGAAGGGATGGGGGGAGGAGGTGAATAGATGAATAGATGGAGAGAGGAGGTGAAGGGGTGGAGGGAGGAGGTGAATGGATGGAGAGAGAAGGTGAAGGGGTGGAGGGAGGAGGTGAATTGATGAATAGATGGAGAGAGGAGGTGAAGGGGTGGAGGGAGGAGGTGAAGGGATGGGGGGAGGAGGTGAATAGATGAATAGATGGAGAGAGGAGGTGAAGGGGTGGAGGGAGGAGGTGAAGGGATGGAGAGAGAAGGTGAAGGGGTGGAGGGAGGAGGTGAAGGGATGGAAGGGAGGAGGTGAATGGATGGAGAGAGGAGGTGAAGGGATGGATGGAGGAGGTGAATGTATGGAGGGAGGAGGTGAAGGGGTGGAGGGAGGAGGTGAAGGGGTGGAGGGAGGAGGTGAAGGGGTGGAGGGAGGAGGTGAAGGGATGGAAGGGAGGAGGTGAATGGATGGAGAGAGGAGGTGAAGGGATGGGGGGAGGAGGTGAATGGATAGAGGGAGGAGGTGAAGGGGTGGAGGGAGGAGGTGAAGGGATGGAGAGAGGAGGTGAAGGGGTGGAGGGAGGAGGTGAAGGGGTGGAGGGAGGAGGTGAAGGGATGGAGAGAGGTGAAGGGGTGAAGGGAGGAGGTGAAGGGGTGGAGGGAGGAGGTGAATGGATGGAGAGAGGATGTGAAGGGTTGGAAGGGAGGAGGTGTTGGGGTGGAGGGAGAGGAGGTGTTGGGGTGGAGGGAGAGGAGGTGTTGGTGTGGAGGGAGAGGAGGTGTTGGGGTGGAGGGAGAGGAGGTGTTGGGGTGGAGGGAGAGGAGGTGTTGGTGTGGAGGGAGGAGGTGAAGGGAGGAGGTGAAGGGAGGAGGTGAAGGGATGGAGGGAGGAGGTGAATGGATAGAAGGAGGAGGTGAAGGGGTGGAGGGAGGAGGTGAAGGGATGGATGGAGGAGGTGAATGGATGGAGAGAGGATGTGAAGGGTTGGAAGGGAGGAGGTGTTGGGGTGGAGGGAGAGGAGGTGTTGGGGTGGAGGGAGAGGAGGTGTTGGTGTGGAGGGAGAGGAGGTGTTGGGGTGGAGGGAGAGGAGGTGTTGGGGTGGAGGGAGAGGAGGTGTTGGTGTGGAGGGAGGAGGTGAAGGGAGGAGGTGAAGGGATGGAGGGAGGAGGTGAATGGATAGAGGGAGGAGGTGAAGGGGTGGAGGGAGGAGGTGAAGGGAGGAGGTGAAGGGATGGAGGGAGGAGGTGAATGGATAGAGGGAGGAGGTGAATAGATGGAGAGAGGAGGTGAAGGGGTGGAGGGAGGAGGTGAAGGGATGTAGAGAGGAGGTGAAGGGATGGAGGGAGGAGGTAAATGGATGGAGAGAGGAGGTGAAGGGGTGGAGGGAGGAGGTGAAGGGGTGGAGGGAGGAGGTGAATGGATGGAGAGAGGAGGTGAAGGGGTGGAGGGAGGAGGTGAATTGATGAATAGATGGAGAGAGGAGGTGAAGGGGTGGAGGGAGGAGGTGAAGGGGTGGAGAGAGGAGGTGAAGGGATGGAGGGAGGAGGTGAAGGGATGGATGGAGGAGGTGAATGGATGGAGAGAGAAGGTGAAGGGGTGGAGGGAGGAGATGAATTGATGAATAGATGGAGAGAGGAGGTGAAGGGGTGGAGGGAGGAGGTGAAGGGATGGAGAGAGGAGGTGAAGGGATGGAGAGAGAAGGTGAAGGGGTGGAGGGAGGAGGTGAATTGATGAATAGATGGAGATAGGAGGTGAAGGGGTGGAGGGAGGAGGTGAAGGGATGGGGGGAGGAGGTGAATAGATGAATAGATGGAGAGAGGAGGTGAAGGGGTGGAGGGAGGAGGTGAATGGATGGAGAGAGAAGGTGAAGGGGTGGAGGGAGGAGGTGAATTGATGAATAGATGGAGAGAGGAGGTGAAGGGGTGGAGGGAGGAGGTGAAGGGATGGGGGGAGGAGGTGAATAGATGAATAGATGGAGAGAGGAGGTGAAGGGGTGGAGGGAGGAGGTGAAGGGATGGAGAGAGAAGGTGAAGGGGTGGAGGGAGGAGGTGAAGGGATGGAAGGGAGGAGGTGAATGGATGGAGAGAGGAGGTGAAGGGATGGATGGAGGAGGTGAATGTATGGAGGGAGGAGGTGAAGGGGTGGAGGGAGGAGGTGAAGGGGTGGAGGGAGGAGGTGAAGGGGTGGAGGGAGGAGGTGAAGGGATGGAAGGGAGGAGGTGAATGGATGGAGAGAGGAGGTGAAGGGATGGGGGGAGGAGGTGAATGGATAGAGGGAGGAGGTGAAGGGGTGGAGGGAGGAGGTGAAGGGATGGAGAGAGGAGGTGAAGGGGTGGAGGGAGGAGGTGAAGGGGTTGAGGGAGGAGGTGAAGGGATGGAGAGAGGAGGTGAAGGGGTGAAGGGAGGAGGTGAAGGGGTGGAGGGAGAAGGTGAAGGGGTGAAGGGAGGAGGTGAAGGGGTGGAGGGAGGAGGTGAAGGGGTGGAGGGAGGAGGTGAATGGATGGAGAGAGGATGTGAAGGGTTGGAAGGGAGGAGGTGTTGGGGTGGAGGGAGAGGAGGTGTTGGGGTGGAGGGAGAGGAGGTGTTGGTGTGGAGGGAGAGGAGGTGTTGGGGTGGAGGGAGAGGAGGTGTTGGGGTGGAGGGAGAGGAGGTGTTGGTGTGGAGGGAGGAGGTGAAGGGAGGAGGTGAAGGGAGGAGGTGAAGGGATGGAGGGAGGAGGTGAATGGATAGAGGGAGGAGGTGAAGGGGTGGAGGGAGGAGGTGAAGGGATGGATGGAGGAGGTGAATGGATGGAGAGAGGATGTGAAGGGTTGGAAGGGAGGAGGTGTTGGGGTGGAGGGAGAGGAGGTGTTGGGGTGGAGGGAGAGGAGGTGTTGGTGTGGAGGGAGAGGAGGTGTTGGGGTGGAGGGAGAGGAGGTGTTGGGGTGGAGGGAGAGGAGGTGTTGGTGTGGAGGGAGGAGGTGAAGGGAGGAGGTGAAGGGATGGAGGGAGGAGGTGAATGGATAGAGGGAGGAGGTGAAGGGGTGGAGGGAGGAGGTGAAGGGAGGAGGTGAAGGGATGGAGGGAGGAGGTGAATGGATAGAGGGAGGAGGTGAATAGATGGAGAGAGGAGGTGAAGGGGTGGAGGGAGGAGGTGAAGGGATGTAGAGAGGAGGTGAAGGGATGGAGGGAGGAGGTAAATGGATGGAGAGAGGAGGTGAAGGGGTGGAGGGAGGAGGTGAAGGGATGGAGGTGAAGGGATGGAGGGAGAGGAGGTGAAGGGGTGGAGGCAGGAGGTGAAGGGGTGGAGGGAGAGGAGGTGAAGGGTTGGAGGGAGGAGGTGAAGGGGTGGAGGGAGGAGGTGAAAGGGTGGAGGGAGGAGGTGAAGGGATGGAGAGAGGAGGTGAAGGGGTGAAGGGAGGAGGTGAAGGGGTGGAGGGAGAGGAGGTGAAGGGTTGGAGGGAGGAGGTGAAGGGATGGAGGGAGGAGGTGAAGGGGTGGAGGGAGGAGGTGAAAGGGTGGAGGGAGGAGGTGAAGGGATGGAGAGAGGAGGTGAAGGGGTGAAGGGAGGAGGTGAAGGGGTGGAGGGAGGAGGTGAATCGATGGAGAGAGGAGGTGAATGGATGGAGAGAGGAGGTGAAGGGGTGAAGGGAGGAGGTGAAGGGATGGAGGGAGATGAAGGGGTGAGTGGTATAGACTACATGGCATGTGGCGATAACGTCAGTGTGTGTCGCAGTGATGAATGTCCCCCATTCTGGTTTCCCTGTCGGTACCGGTCCTAACCTGTGTTACGCTGTTTGATGTCCCCCCCAGAGAGATGGCCCTTATCTTCCCCAGATAACAGAGGGAGAGGAAAGATAGAGGAAGGCAGGGAGAGAGAGAGAGAGAGAGAGAGAGATAGAAATAGGCAGAGCAAGAGAGAGAGGAGGGGTGGAAAAATAACTAAATATATGTTTTTCTATTGGAGAGCGAGTGGTGGCCAGCGAGTCTTTGAACAGAGAGGAGGAACTCACAGGAACGTCACCGAGGTCACTTCCTTCCCGAATGGGTATCTGGGGAGGTAGGGTGTGTGTGTGTGTTTAGGGAGGCAGGCAGAGGGTCACTATGTCAGCACTACAGGCATTTCTTCCCAGAGAGAGAAGAGAAGAAAAATAAATCTGACCTGCCAGATTCCACCGCTTGTTCTCTTGACATCTGTCACAACTACACACTCAACAACCTTCTCATAGACCTGCACCAAGCCAAATATACTTTAGTGTCTACAGCTAGGTACAGAATATTTGATTGACCATGTAACTAGGGCCAGAGTTTTTCCTGTTTCAGTCATTTGGACAGGATCAGGAAAAACTCTAGGCCTTATCTGTAGCTCTTGCTGTTTGAAGCTCTCTAGTACTGTTCAACACTTTCCCTCTATCTTTGTCCATCTCTTCTCCTCCCTGGTCCTGTCTGTCTGTTTCATGTCCCTCCTCTACCCTGTCCCTCCCTCTATCTCACCCTCTCTCTCCAGAGACATGGTAGTGGTTCTTTAACACATTGTGTGTGTGTTCTGTTTACATTAGCCGCGGCTGAGTGGCCAAAGCTAGCGCAGTAACAGGCTGTCAATGTGATTTATGAGCACATCACACACTGTCTGAGCCTGCCAGTCACACACACACGCACACGCACCCACACCCACACCCACACCCACACCCACACACCCACACACCCACACCCACACCCACACACCCACACGCACACGCACACGCACCCACACCCACACCCACACCCACACCCACACCCACACCCACACACCCACGCACACACACACACACACACACACACACACACACACACACACACACACACACACACACACACACACACACGGTCCCAAACGGCTAGTGTGACAGACAGAGTCACTTCATCAAGCTGACTTCTGACCAGCCCAATGCACCACTCACAAACACGTGCGCAAACACACACTCTTTCAGCATCACTTCTACACAGAAAAGAGCGAGTGGAACAATCAGAGAATAGAGAAGAGGTCAAAAAGTCACAGTCATCGATGCACAAACGCTCAAAAAGGCACAGGGGAGATTTGTCTTTTTTCCCTACTCTCTCTCTCTCTCTCCCTCCCTCCCTCTCTCTCTCCATCCCTCTCACTCCATCTCTCTCTCTCTCTCCCTCCCTCTCTCTCTCCATCTCTCTCTCTCTCTCCCTCTCTCTCCATCTCCCTCTCTCTCTCTCCCTCCCTCTCTCTCTCTCCATCCCTCTCTCTCTCTCAATCTCTCTCTCTCTCCCTCCCTCTCTCCATCTCTCCCTCCAACCCTCTCTCTCTCCATCTCTTTCTCTCCTTCATCCCTATCTCTCTCCCTCTCTCTCTCCCTCCCTCTCTCTCCATCCCTCTCTCTCTCCCTCCATCCCTCTCTCTCTCCATCTCTCTATCTCTCCATCCCTCTCTCTCCAACTCTCTCTCTCTCCCTCTCTCTCCCTCCCTCTCTCTCTCTCTCCATCCATCTCTCTCCATCTCTCTCTCTCCCTCCCTCTCTCCATCTCTCTCTCTCTCTCTCCATCCCTCTCTCTCTCCCTCCATCCCTCTCTCCTTCTGGTGAATGACCAGCAGAGAACACAGAGCGTTTCCTCATTTAATCACATCTTTCCAATCATCTGATTTATCCATTATTATTAGAACTACTAATCAGAATAAATATCATAAATGACTAATTAAAGTTCTCATCTGTGTACTGTAGTACATAGGGGAAGTGCCTATCCCCTAGGCACTTCCCCTATCCCCTAGGCACTTCCCCTATCCCCTAGGCACTTCCTCTATCCCCTAGGCACTTCCCCTATCCCCTAGGCACTTCCCCTATCCCCTAGGCACGTCCCCTATCCCCTAGGCACTTAATCTATCCCCTAGGCACTTCCCCTATCCCCTAGGCACTTCCCCATATCCCCTAGGCACTTCCCCTATCCCCTAGGCACTTCCCCTATCCCCTAGGCACTTCCCCTATCCCCTAGGCACTTCCTCTATCCCCTAGGCACTTCCCCTATCCCCTAGGCATTACCCCTATCCCCTAGGCACTTCCCCTATCCCCTAGGCACTTCCCCTATCCCCTAGGCACTTCCCCTATCTCCTAGGCACTTCCCCTATCCCCTAGGCACGTCCCCTATCCCCTAGGCACTTCATCTATCCCCTAGGCACTTCCCCTATCCCCTAGGCACTTCCCCATATCCCCTAGGCACTTCCCCTATCCCCTAGGCACTTCCCCTATCCCCTAGGCACTTCCCCTATCCCCTAGGCACTTCCCCTATCCCCTAGGCCAGTGGTATTGAAAGTCGGGGTTGCGACCGCAGCTGCAGTGGTCTCTTATTTAAAACATTTTTTAAATAAGAGTACAGATCATTGTAAAAAAAAAAAAAAAAAAAAAACATTGTAAAAAAATGTTTTATGTATTTATTGGTTTATATTCATTTTGATAGAGATTAAAATGATATTATTTGTTAATATAAAATACAAATGTACCGATTTTAAGATTGTGTCATTACATGTGGGTTGGGGAGGAGTTGTGAGAAATGATGGCGGTAGAAATAGGGTCCCCGCTGAAAAGGTTTGAATAGCACTGCCCTTCCCCTAAGTGTCTGCGGGTTTGTGTTTATACTTTCAATTAAGACCTAGACAACCAGGTGAGGGGAGTTCCTTACTGATTACTGACCTTAATTCATTGATCAAGTACAAGGGTGGAGCGAAAACCCACAGACACTCTGCCCCCTGTGGAATGAGTTGACACATGTGACCTAAACTCTATTTCCTGGGCACTTGATAAGCAGGTGACCTACGTAGACCTATGTAACCTACCTGCCATACCCAATCTAACTAGTAGGTTGGACCTGGAGGTCCTGCTGCTTGTCCTTCTTCCGCTCAGTCCTGGGACACCAGGTGAGTGGAGACTCGGGCCAATCAATGTCATTAACCATTCAATTAACCACCAGCTAGCAAAGAAAACAAGCAGTATTGCGGTTCTGGAGGCATATCAATATGTCTGAGTTGGACTGTTGATGACTGTAAGGCATTGAGTTAGACTGTACAGCAGGCTTAGCTTGAGCTGAACACAGAAGATGATGCATGTCCACAACAGTGGGTATGGTGAACCATCACACATCAACTGTGGTGTGTGTGTATGAGTGAGTGTGTGTGGTGTGTGTGTGTGGAAGTGTGGAAGTGTGTTTGTGACCAGTGTTTGCACTTGTCTGGTTGTTACAGGAAAAAAACCCCGGAGATTTGGACAGGAGAAGGAAAGAAAACAGCATCAGACACAGTCTCTACATGCAAGTCAACCACAACTGGTTTGCTTTGGTCACGGTTGAGTTGGTTGACCGCTGTAGACGAGGGGGGAGAGGGTCCACAGGGAGAGGGGGATCAGAGATGAGAGAGGAGGAAAGGATGGCGGGAGGGAGAAAGGAGGGATGATCTAGGGCGAACCTCCTCATGCAATTCCCACAATGGTCTCTGGAGTCCATGAGCTCTCTAGAAGCCTGTCTCTGTTTCCTACCTGCTCTTGTCTCCTTCTTTCTCACTCCTCTCTCTCTCACTTCTCTCTCTCTCTCTCTCTGACTTTCACTCTCAACTTTCTCTTTCTCTCTTTCTCTCTCACTTCTCCTTTCCTCTGTTACTGTCACATCCCTCCTCTACTCTCTGAAAATTGGATGGCGAGTGTGTGTGTGTTTGTATGTGTGAGAGTGTGTGTGTTTGTGATAAAATCACTATATTATTGATGTCTTAGACATCTCTGACAACTGATAACCAATGTTCCCTCCAAAAAAATTAGGCACTGAGCAAATTTCGGGTCTTCTGAGCAGAAACGTGAACGATGTGAAAATTCTGTGCAACTTCCAGCGCGAGTTTACTATGAATACTGAAGCTGTACCTGCTAGAGGTCGACCGATTAATCAGAATGGCTGATTAATTAGGGCCGATTTCAGGTTTTCATAACAATCGGTAATCTGGATTTTTGGACACCGATCATTACATTGCACTCCACGAGGAGACTGCGTGGCAGGCTGACCACCTGTTATGCGAGTGCAGCAAGGAGCCAAGGTGATAGCTAGAATTAAACGTATCTTATAAAAACAATCTTAACATATTCACTAGTTAAATAACACATGGTTGATGATATTACTAGTTTATTAAGCTTGTCCTAAGTTGCATATAATCGATGCGGTGCCTGTTAATTTATCATTGAATCACAGCCTACTTCGCCAAACGGGTGATGATTTAACAAGCGCATTCGCGAAAAAAGCACTGTCGCTGCACCAATGTGTACCTAACCATAAAAATCAATGCCTTTCTTAAAATCAATACACAAGTATATATTTTTAAACCTGCATATTTAGTTAATATTGCCTGCTAACATGAATTTATTTTAACGAGGGAAATTGTGTCACTTCTCTTGCGTTCTGTGCTACAGAGTCAGGGTATATGCAGCAGTTTGGGCTGCCTGGCTCGTTGCGAACTGTGTGAAGACTATATCTTCCTAACAAAGACAGCCAACTTCGCCAAACGGGGGATGATTTAACAAAAGCGCATTTGCGAAAAAAGCACAATCGTTGAACGAATGTACCTAACCATAAACATCAATGCCTTTCTTAAAATCAATACACAGAAGTATATATTTTTAAACCTGCATATTTAGTTAAAAGAAATCCAGGTTAGCAGGCAATATTAAACTAGGGAAATTGTGTCACTTCTCTTGCGTTCATTGCACGCAGAGTCAGGCTATATGCAACTAATTTGCCAGAATTTTACGTAATTATGACATAACATTGAAGGTTGTGCAATGTAACAGCAATATTTAGACTGATGGATGCCACCCGTTAGATAAAATACGTAACGGTTCCGTATTTCACAGAAAGAATAAACGTTTTGTTTTCGAAATTATAGTTTCCGGATTTTACCATATTAATGACCTAAGGCTCGTATTTCTGTGTGTTATTATGTTATAATTAAGTCTATGATTTGATATTTGATAGAGCAGTCTGACTGAGCGGGGGTCGGCAGCAGCAGGCTCGTAAGCATTCATTCAAACAGCACTTTCGTGCGTTTGCCAGCAGCTCTTCGCTGTGCTTCAAGCATTGAGCTGTTTATGACTTCAAGCCTATCAACTCCTGAGATTAAACTGGTGTAACTGATGTGAAATGGCTAGCTAGTTAGCAGGGTGCGCACTAATAGCGTTTCAATCGGTGACGTCACTCGCTCTGAGACCTTGAAGTAGTTGTTCCCCTTGCTCTGCAAGGGCCGTGGCTTTTGTGAAACGATGGGTAACGATGCTTCGAGGGTGGCTGTTGTCGATGTGTCCCTGGTTCGAGCCGAGGGAGGGGCGAGGAGAGGGACGGAAGCTATACTGTTACACTGGCAATACTAAAGTGCCTATCAGAACATCCAATAGTCAAAGGTATATGAAATACAAATGGTATAGATAGAAATAGTCCTATAATCACTATAATAACAACAACCTAAAACGTCTTACCTGGGAATATTGAAGACTCATGTTAAAAAGAACCACCAGCTTTCATATGTTCTCATGTTCTGAGCAAGGAACTTAAACGTTAGCTTTCTTACATGGCACATATTGTACTTTTACTTTCTTCTACAACACTTTGTTTTTGCATTATTTAAACCAAATTGAAAATGTTTCATTATTTATTTGAGGCTAAATTGATATTATTGATGTATTATATTAAGTTAAAAAAAAGTGTTCATTCAGTATTGTTGTAATTGTCATTATTACAAATAAATAAATAAATAAAATCGTCCGATTAATCGGCATCGGCTTTTTTGGCCCTCCAATAATCGGTATCGGCATTGAAAAATCATAATCGGTCGACCTCTAGTACCTGCTTTAAGTTACAGTTTGAGACAGTGGTCTGTGGATATTTGATCATAATGTAGGCCTACCAGAGTGGCCTTCCAGCAAAAACAATGGAGAAAATGCATTTTAATAGGGAAATAGCTATTCTATCATTCAGCCTACAGTAGCAGCCAATGTGTGGTGTTCAATGTAGTCCTACATTCCATGAGACTTTTGAAAAAAACATGCAGGGCTTGACATTAACCTGTTTATCCACTTGTCCTTCAGAGAAGGAGGTGACTGAAAATGTTGTGTTGTTTGATGCAAAATAAAATGCATTACTATACCCATACCATTATTACAGAGAATCAGAAATGAACCAACCCCACCCTCCCAACATAACCTCTATGACAGTAATCTGGTGTAATTGATGTGGATGCTCTTTGTTGTTACGTGTTGTGATGCTACTTGATCCCCATGATCCCTGTTAGTGTGATTAAACCTTGCGGAGGTGTGTGTTGGCACCGTTCTCACCGCTTGCTGGGGTTAATTGACAATTAAAAGTGTCAGACCCCTCTTATAGTGAGGCTACAACAGGATTTTACTCCAGGTTTCACGCACGCACGCACGCACACACACACACACACACACACACACACACACACACACACACACACACACACACACACACACACACACACACACACACACACACACACACACACACACACACACGCATGCATTTACACGCCATGTAAATAAATACTTATCGTGCATTAAGACAGAGCTCTCTGTGAGTAGGGTTTGGCATGGTGTGTTAGCAGAGAGAAATGTAAAGCCATATTCCATCACTACCATAATCCCTGTTTGGAAACGCAGGGTACACAACACAGAAATACAATAAGAAGACAGAAGGAGGAAAGGAGAGAATGATAGGATAAGAGGACAGGCGATAGAGTAGAAGAGGTTAACACTCTGCACCAGTGCAAACGCTTACCTCCTTGGGCCCTACTCCACAATCCCCTAACTCACGTGTTGGCCACTTCAACTGTGTACGAGTGTGCTTGTGAGTGCACTTGATAACACCACACAGTAGGGGTCTCACCTCTTTGGCTGCCTGCTTCCCAGCCTGCTGCTGCTGCTGAGTCAGAAGCTGAAGATGCAGCTGCTCCTGCTGCTTCTTATAGTACTCCTGTAGCTGGGGAGGGAGGGAGGGAGGAAGGAGGAGGAGGGAAATTGATCAAAAGCCTCCTGTGACAGCAAACCCCAGGCCTAGCTGCAATAACACAAAGTATAATAGAGAGCAGTAAGACTGAGGCAGCGTGTGTGTTTATGTGATGTATAATCAGTTTCCACAACAACTAAAGCAGGTAGACAACATGTAATTGTAATGTGTATAGGTGTATAATGTGTGCAGGGAGGGAACCAGCTGGAGGAGCATTATCACGAGGGAAAAGAGGTAGATAAACCAGTTAGCATGATCAAATAGACACATGTCTTTCAAGATAAATGTTGATTCTCACGTGGTAAAAGGATGAAAGAGTTAGAGAGATGACATGACCCAACAGGAGTGTTCTGTCCCTCTAGGGAAGAGGCTGAAGCTATGGAGAGACGCACATAGCTCTTTTTGTTTGACTTTCTTCCTTTAAAAATAGTTCTTTAATGTTCACCTGAAACACCTGGACAGAGGTGGGCGTGGGTCTGTGTACAGGCCCAGTAGAGGTGTAGGTTTGAGGCGCCCCGTAAATCTTGGTGCCCTACAGTAGCTGGCATGGAAAAGGCGTCGCCATAGCGCCAGAGACAGATGTGATACAGACCCACTGTTATTTATGGGCTGCTTACTTATCGGGTTGGGTGAGGAGGGACGTGTTCTGATGTGGCCATTTTGAAGGAGAATCAAGGTGTATCAGCCTAGAAATAAACTTTGATTTCGGTCATTTGAAAAGGTCCTGAGAACAATATATCCTCAGCGCTAAAATGAAACTAAAAAACATAGCCCAACACTGGGTGCGAACTCGTGAAGCTCGGAGACCGTTGCTCACGCCACTGCGCCACCGCCGTTCACAACGCTCTAGCAAGCTGTGAGAATACCGATGATACTTGATGGTCATAGCGCATCGTTTTTCATTATTTTGTTTTAAGGCTTCCCCAAACCATAGCGCTAACCTTAACCACTCAGAGTTAATGCCTAAACTGTTAACCTTTCTGTTTAATCCTGTAACCACGCAGAATTAAATAGACGTTCATCCATAACACGTCACATTTTGAAAGGAAACTATGAACTTGTTGATCTTTATAGTCTGAAGTGAACAACTAGCCTGTGTTTCAGATCAGAGAAGATGAGGGAAGGAGACGATAACAGGGAGCCATTGGACTTCTACTGGCTGGTACTGTTACTACTGACGAGACACAGCCTGTTTCTGTTTGTTTGACTAACGAATCAATCATTTACCAAGGACACTCCATGAAGATAAGCATCTCCCTGTCCTCTGACAGCCTGTCCCTACAACAAGGGAATGTGTGTTTCTCTTTCTATTCCTCGGATTCTGTCCATTTCTCTTCTTTATTCTTTGTGCCTCCCATTTTCCCCTCTGTCCCACCTCCCTGTCTTTTCATACTCAATAGGCAAAGTTAATCTCTCCTCCAAGTCACTGGCTGCCTCCCTTTCACAGACACACTTACAAGCTAGGCTGGTGCTGGAGAGTTGTAAGAATAATTAAGTGATAATTAAGGTATTTTTTAATGATGTGATTCAGTGGCTCTGTAGCATTAAGAGAGCCACTCACCTTGCCAGCCTATTACCGTGACCTTGCCTTGACTAACACACCAAGAAAGAAACCAGATCAGCTGTGGTGTAATTAAAGGTTAACACACACACACACACACAATGCAAAGTCTCCATGGGGATATGAAATGTAATGATCCGATGACTGATGTGGTCTGTGATTGCTGCATGTAGTGTGTGTGTGTGTGTGTGTGTGTGTGTGTGTGTGTGTGTGTGTGTGTGTGTGTGTGTGTGTGTGTGTGTGTGTGTGTGTGTGTGTGTGTGTGTGTGTGTGTGTGTGTGCTGATTTGTGGCTGATTTGCTGATATAGACTAGGTGGCATTCATGTTGTGGTTAATTAAGTGGGAGAGTTGTGTTAAACTCAAGTGGTTTTAAAAAGCAGAGGTAAAACGGCCTTACACAAGTGTGTGCGTGTGAGCGTGTGAGCGTGTGAGCGTGTGTGTGTGTAAGTGTTTCACCCCCACCGCCTCTCTCCTCGTTAGAGTAAAAAGACCTGTGCAAGCTCTTCTTAACCATCTCATTCCCAGAGAGACAGCATATTTACATTACCATCCATTTTGTCAGATCTTCCCACTGCAATTTTATAATGGCCTAAAGCAACAATTCCGTATTAAATCTACTGTCTGTTCAAGCCCTGGACATATGTGTGTGTGTGTTCAATTAATCTGTTGCAGCCCTGCATCTGTCAGAACTACTGTTCTGTCTACATACTTGTAATAGCTGCTATTAGCAATAGCAAAGTATTTTCCCCAGTCTGAGTTTATGAGCTCTCTTGTGCAGGTTTTTATCAAGAATCTCTCGATCCTGACTAGTCTCCCAGTCCCTGCCACTGACAAACATCACCACAGCATGATGTTGCCACCACCATGCTTCACCATACGAATGGTGCTAGGTTTCCTCTAGACGTGACACTTGGCATTCAGGCCAAAGACTTCAAGCTTGGTTTCATCAGACCAGAGAATCTTGTTTCTTGTGGTCTGAGAGTCCTTTAGGTGGCTTTTGGCAAACTCCAAGCGGGCTGTCATGTGCCTTTTACTGTGGAAGGGCTTCCATCTGGCCACTCTACCATAAAGGCCTGATTGGTGGAATGCTGCAGAGATGGTTGTCCTTCTGGAAGGTTCTCCCATTTCCACAGAGGAACTCTGGAGCTCTGTCAGAGTGATCATCGGGTTCTTGGTCACATCCCTGACCAAGGCCCTTCTCCCCCGATTGCGCAGTTTGGCCTGGTGGCCAGTTCTAGGAAGAGTCTTGGTGGTTCCAAACTTCTTCCATTTAAGAATGATGGAGGCCACTGTGTTCTTGGGGACCTTCAGTGCTGCAGAATTTTTTTGGTACCCTTCCCCAGATCTGTCCCTTGACACAATCCTGTCTCGGAGCTCTACGGACAATTCCTTCGACCTCATGGCTTGGTTTTTGCTCTGACATGCACTGTCAACTGTGGTACCTTAAATAGACAGCTGTGTGCCTTTCCAAATCATGTCCAATCAATTTAGTTTACTACAGGTGGACTCCAATCAAGTTGTAGAAACATCTCAAGGATAATCAATGGAAACAGGATGGACCTGAGCTAAATTTCGAGTCTCATAGCAAACGATCTGAATACTTATGTAAATAAGGTATTTCCGTGATTCATTACTTATTATAATAACGTATTTGTCACGCCCTGATCTGTTTCACCTGTCTTTGTGATTGTCTCCACCCACCTCCAGGTGTCCTGTTTTCCCCATTAGTCCCTGGTGTATTTATCCCTGTGTTTCCTGTCTCGCTGTGCCAGTTCGTCTTGTTTTACCAAGTCAACCAGTGTTTTCCTAGCTCCTATTTTTCCCAGTCTCTGTTTGTTCCTAGCCCTCCTGGTTTTGACCCTTGTGTGTCCTGATGCCGAATCCGCCCGCCTGACCACTCTGCCTGGCCTGACCTCGAGACTGCCTATCCCCTCGTACTGTTTGGACTCTGACCTGGTTTATGAACTCTTGCCTGTCCCCGAACTGCCTTTTGCCTCCCCCTTTTGTTATAATAAACATCGGAGCTCAACCATCTGCCTCCTGTGTCTGCATTTGGGTCTCACCTTGTGCCCTTATAGTATTCAAACTTATTGTATCCCAACAATGGGACTGACATAGGCTTTAAGGGAACTCATTCACTTCTGTAAGCGTCATTGAAGATACAAAAATGTAAATGGTCGACCTTAATATGTGATAACTATGCAACAGAACATATGAACAGTAATTCCATTTACACTCATGGGCGTCCCACTGGGTCATATCTCAATAACACAGCAGTTTTTAAAGAAAACAACCCAACTAAGTGACCCAACACCTGCAACCCAGCAGGGTCAACCAAACAACCCAGCAGCAGGGACAACCAAACAACCCAGCAGCAGGGTCAACCAAACAACCCAGCAGCAGGGCCAACCAAACAACCCAGCAGCAGGGTCAACCAAACAACCCAGCAGCAGGGTCAACCAAACAACCCAGCAGCAGGGTCAACCAAACAACCCAGCAGCAGGGTCAACCAAACAACCCAGCAGCAGGGACAACCAAACAACCCAGCAGCAGGGTCAACCAAACAACCCAGCAGCAGGGCCAACCAAACAACCCAGCAGCAGGGCCAACCAAACAACCCAGCAGCAGGGTCAACCAAACAACCCAGCAGCAGGGACAACCAAACAACCCAGCAGCAGGGACAACCAAACAACCCAGCAGCAGGGTCAACCAAACAACCCAGCAGCAGGGTCAACCAAACAACCCAGCAGCAGGGTCAACCAAACAACCCAGCAGCAGGGTCAACCAAACAACCCAGCAGCAGGGCCAACCAAACAACCCAGCAGCAGGGCCAACCAAACAACCCAGCAGCAGGGTCAACCAAACAACCCAGCAGCAGGGACAACCAAACAACCCAGCAGCAGGGTCAACCAAACAACCCAGCAGCAGGGTCAACCAAACAACCCAGCAGCAGGGTCAACCAAACAACCCAGCAGCAGGGCCAACCAAACAACCCAGCAGCAGGGCCAACCAAACAACCCAGCAGCAGGGCCAACCAAACAACCCAGCAGCAGGGCCAACCAAACAACCCAGCAGCAGGGTCAACCAAACAACCCAGCAGCAGGGACAACCAAACAACCCAGCAGCAGGGACAACCAAACAACCCAGCAGCAGGGTCAACCAAACAACCCAGCAGCAGGGTCAACCAAACAACCCAGCAGCAGGGTCAACCAAACAACCCAGCAGCAGGGTCAACCAAACAACCCAGCAGCAGGGCCAACCAAACAACCCAGCAGCAGGGTCAACCAAACAACCCAGCAGCAGGGTCAACCAAACAACCCAGCAGCAGGGACAACCAAACAACCCAGCAGCAGGGTCAACCAAACAACCCAGCAGCAGGGTCAACCAAACAACCCAGCAGCAGGGTCAACCAAACAACCCAGCATGTTTTAGAGTGTGTGTGTGTGTGTGTGTATTTGCGTGTGGTGTGTGTATGTGTGTGTGTATTTTGTGAGTGTGTATGTGGACTAATTTTCTAAGGTGTGTGAGGTGAGAAGGTCAGGGGGCGTGTTTGGTGCTAGCCACGACAGCATTGTGTTAAATATTTGACAGTTGTGTTGTATGTGTGAGTGTGTGAGTGTGTGTGATGTATGTTTAATATTTGACAGACTTGAGATGTTGCCTGCCAGGTAAGAGTGGTTGCCGTGCCGAACCAAACAGAACAAACACACTCCCGCCTCCAACACACACCCAGAGCACCTCATCACACACCCCTAACCAACCAACAACCAGGACATGTTAACTGGTGCCCAAAGACGGGCTAACATAAGCTCTCGCTGGCTGCAAAGTGTGTGTGTGGCTGGGTGTGTGGCTGAGTGTGTGGCTGAGTGTGTGGCTGGGTGTGTGGCTGAGTGTGTGGCTGGGTGTTACATTGCTAAAATAAACATTTGTAAGAGTTTGGCTATGCTCACTGATGGGGAGGTGCTCGAGGACTAAACAGGCTTTATAGAATTGGCAAGTGTGAGACTGTGTGTGTGTGGGGGGGTGTGTCTGTGCCAGAGGATACAATCACAACCTGTGTCAGCACCTCAACATAGACACATCTAGACATGCTGGGCTGGGACTGAGCCCAGGAAGGAGTGTGTGTGTGTGTGTGTGTTACCTGCTGAAGCATAAGGGCCTGTTGTTGTTGCAGCAGGGCCTGTAGCTGAGGAGGGGACAGGATCTGCTGCATCTGTTGAGGACTGATCATCTGGGGGGTCAACATAGCCATGGACACCGGCACCTAGGAGTGGACCACAGAGAGTTGCATATATAGCACACACAATCACATGTATGTGCACGCAAGCACACACGCACAAACACACACACATCCTTGACACTGTGACACACACTGCTGGCATCGTGATAAAGTTGGCAGTGTGTGTGTGAAATCAAAGAGAGATAAAACCTAGCGATGTTATCTCCCTATGGAATATAAAGTCTTATCTGCTCCAAGAAACAGATGATTATGAGTCTCTATCCACACAATCAGGTCTTTGAGAGCAGAAAGGCACAACAAACAATCAGATCAGATGTTATCTGGGAAAATGCTGGAGGCAGGCTGGGACACAGACACATTTGGCAGCAACGGGTGATGCGCTGCGCTAGCAGATTCTAAACACACACACACATACACAGATTTGGCAGCGTGCAGTGATGCATCGGGATAGCAGATACGGCGCAATGCTAATCTGATTACAAACATACTGTGACTGAATGGAGACAAACTAACCGCTCAGAGAATAACACACACACCACTGACAGAGTAACAGAAAGCATTGGTGCTATCCTCTGGCCAGGAGCTAACGCAAACAGCATCCACCTGTCGATTGAACACACATACAAGCACGTACTGCATGGTACGCACACACATCCACCTGATGATTAAGTGCTTTCCTCCTCAGTCAGTGAATTTGCCTAGAACACTACAGATTTCACAGCCATCAAGTAAACTCCACAGTCAGCCCACAGAGAGAGAGAAGAGAGGGAAAGACAGACAGAAAGAGAGAGAGAGAGAGAGAGAGAAAGAGAGAGAGAGAGAGAGAGAGAGAGAGAGAGAGAGAGAGAGAGAGAGAGAGAGAGAGAGAGAGAGTGGAGGTAAAAGAGACTGAGACAGATAGAAATAGACAGATTAAAAGAGAGAGCAAGAGAAATCCATGCTGTTGTTGAGTCCTACACTCTTAGAATTAGTTGCTAGTTGCTAGTCAATGGTTCATATTTATACTTTTGGTTAGTTGCGGGGTTCTTGGAGGAACCTTTAATTGTTCAATGTAGCAACGGGTTCCTGGAGGAACCCTGGAGTGGAGGTGTGGCTTAGTAGGGGCGTGGCTTTAATATATATATATTTTTGGGCCACCTGTTAGAGTAAATGTCATTCCTGTTCATCTGTTCTGTTGTATTGTCGTCCCATGTCAAGGTTGAACACTGATCGTTTTGTAGCTTTAATGAGGCTAACAGAGGTGTATGAGTTCCTCAAGAGCCTATGCAAATCCCAAAGTTGGAATAGTTACCACTTTATTACTGTGTGTAATCAGCCATGTTAATATTATTAATATAGTATAATATGTAATATGCATAATTGTGCAAGGAAAATTTTAATTTAGCCAAATTAACATGACGAACAGGAATGACATAAGCCACACCTCCAATGATAGGCTGCTACCCCCCAATATATTATGATTATTTTTTAAATTGAGCCCTTCCCATCACAAAAAGGTTCCGGTTTCAACCTTTACACAGAAGTTCCTTGAAAAATCATTTTCAGAGGGGTTCTTCAAGGTACCTTTCTCAACTGGAAAGGTTCTGCCGGTGTGGCAACCCAAAAGGTTCTTCCAGGCACCTTTACTTCTAAGAGTACAGCTGATACCCAGCAGGTGAGCTATGATCCTCTTTCACGAGAGATGAAGTGAAAGAGAGGGATGATAACCTCTTCCTTTACAGCCTACAGCTCAATAGAAATAATACTCTGTGCTCAATACAAATAAGGCCTGTTAGGAAGAGATGGCTGCTTTAACAGAGATATACGACCCTGGGTTAGAACCTCCCGTATATGGACATTAATCTCAAATCCCCACGTGGAAAAACACAGCTTTTCTCTCTCTTCCTCTCTCCCCTCGCTCTGTTTGTTTCTCTCTCTCTCTCTGCCTCTCTCCCCCCCGCTCTGTCTTTTTCTCTCTCTCACTCTTCCTCTCTCCCCCTCACTATGTCTGTTTCTCTCTCCCTCTGCCTCTCTCCTCCTCGCTCTGTCTGTTTCTCTCTCTCTATGTCTCTCTCCC
Source organism: Salvelinus fontinalis (assembly GCF_029448725.1). NCBI lineage: Eukaryota > Metazoa > Chordata > Actinopteri > Salmoniformes > Salmonidae > Salvelinus > Salvelinus fontinalis. Next base: position 24,968,204 of record NC_074682.1, read on the forward strand.
CCTCGCTCTGTTTCTCTCTCTATGCCTCTCTCCCCCTCGCTCTGTTTCTCTCTCTCTCTGCCTCTCTCCCCCTCGCTCTGTCTGTTTCTCTCTCTCTGCCTCTCTCCCCCTCGCTCTGTTTCTCTCTCTCTCTGCCTCTCTCCCCCTCGCTCTGTCTGTTTCTCTCTCTCTCTGCCTTGCTCCCCCTTGCTCTGTCTGTTTCTCTCTCCCTCTGCCTCTCTCCTCCTCGCTCTGTCTGTTTCTCTCTCTCTGCCTTGCTCCCCCTTGCTCTGTCTGTTTCTCTCTCCCTCTGCCTCTCTCCTCCTCGCTCTGTCTGTTTCTCTCTCTCTGCCTTGCTCCCCCTTGCTCTGTCTGTTTCTCTCTCCCTCTGCCTCTCTCCTCCTCGCTCTGTCTGTTTCTCTCTCTCTGCCTTGCTCCCCCTTGCTCTGTCTGTTTCTCTCTCCCTCTGCCTCTCTCCTCCTCGCTCTGTCTGTTTCTCTCTCTATGCCTCTCTCCCCCTTGCTCTGTCTGTTTCTCTCTCTATGCCTCTCTCCCCCTCGCTCTGTTTCTCTCTCTCTGCCTTGCTCCCCCTTGCTCTGTCTGTTTCTCTCTCTCTATGCCTCTCTCCCCCTCGCTCTGTCTGTTTCTCTCTCTCTGCCTCTCTCCCCCTTGCTCTGTCTGTTTCTCTCTCTCTGCCTCTCTCCCCCTCGCTCTGTCTGTTTCTCTCTCTATGCCTCTCTCCCCCTTGCTCTGTCTGTTTCTCTCTCTCTGCCTTGCTCCCCCTCGCTCTGTCTGTTTCTCTCTCTCTGCCTTGCTCCCCCTCGCTCTGTCTGTTTCTCTCTCTCTGCCTTGCTCCCCCTCGCTCTGTCTGTTTCTCTCTCTCTCTGCCTTGCTCCCCCTCGCTCTGTCTGTTTCTCTCTCTCTGCCTTGCTCCCCCTCGCTCTGTCTGTTTCTCTCTCTCTGCCTCTCTCCCCCTCGCTCTGTTTCTCTCTCTCTGCCTCTCTCCCCCTCGCTCTGTCTGTTTCTCTCTCTCTGCCTTGCTCCCCCTCGCTCTGTCTGTTTCTCTCTCTCTCCTTGTCTCTAGTTCTGCTCTTCCGTCTCTCTCCCGCTCTCTGTTTCTCTCTCTCATTCTGATTTTGGCAGTCATCTGTTTTGCAGCGCTGCATGTCTACGCGTCTCCCTGAGCAGTCTATTTATTCGCTGCCTGAGGGGCGATAGGGGAGAGAGGGAGGGAAAGAGATAGAGATAAATGGAGAGAGAAAGAGGAAGAGCTGTCAGTGGTAAATTAAATCTGTAAAGGGCTGATTTGACTTTGTAAACAAGATTGGCCATAAATACTAACACCCTCCCTCCCTGTGTTATCAGCTGCAGCCTGTGTGTCGGGCCCTGTCCAATCCCTTATTGTAAGCTGCCATATCGTGATCAAACAAGCCATCCATATCACAACACACTCAGGAAGAGGAGGGGAGAGGGGGAGACTGAGAGGGAGGGTGAAGGTAAGGGGTAAAGGGAACAAGGGTAGACAGGTACAACAAGGGTGGGTGCCAAGAGATCTGCGTCTATCGACCTGTCTTTCTGTGTGTCTGTAGAGGGAGAGTGACCCCTTACTGTTTATCTGACTTCCACACAGAGAGGATCACAGTGACATAACAACACACGACACACAATCAACTGGGACCTGGGCATTAGGAGGGCAAATGATAGTGTGAGGGGGGGGTGAGGAAGGGTGAGGTGGGGGTGAGCAGGTGAGGCGGCGTGGGTGAGGAGCAGGTAAGGGTGAGGAAGGGTGAGGTGGGGGTGAGCAGGTGAGGCGGCGTGGGTGAGGAGCAGGTGAGGGTGAGGAAGGGTGAGGAGCAGGTGAGCAGGTGAGGAAGGGTGAGGTGGGGGTGAGCAGGTGAGGCGGCGTGGGTGAGGAGCAGGTGAGGAAGGGTGAGGTGGGGGTGAGCAGGTGAGGGTGAAGAAGGGTGAGGTGGAGGTGAGCAGGTGAGGCGGCCTGGGTGAGGAGCAGGTGAGGGTGAGGAAGGGTGAGGTGGGGGTGAGCAGGTGAGGGTGAGGAAGAGTGAAGTGGGGGTGAGCAGGTGAGGGTGAGGAAGAGTGAGGTGGGGGTGAGCAGGTGAGGGTGAGGAAGGGTGAGGTGGGGGTGAGCAGGTGAGGTGGGGGTGAGCAGGTGAGGCGGCGTGGGTGAGGAGCAGGTGAGGGTTAGGAGCAGGTGAGGTTGAGGAAGGGTGAGGTGGGGGTGAGCAGATGAAGGTGAGGAAAGGTGAGGTGGGGGTGAGCAGGAGAGGGTGAGGAGCAGGTGAGGGTGAGGTGGTTGAGCAGGTGAGGGTGAGGAAGGGTGAGGTGAGGGTGAGGAAGGGGTGATGTACGCTTGGTGTCACAGCAATTTGAATCCGCCAGCGCCGCCGGTGCTGCTCGTCACTCTTGGCTGGAAAATGAAAACCTGTAATTAATTGCTCTTGTGCATCCCATTCTCCCCTCCTGTCACACACACACACAACCACACACACAGTCTCTCCCCCTAACAACCCATACATTCTATTTTATACACATGCTCATTGACATTTTCAAGTTGCTGGCGCAATTATTACTGGAGTTATAGCACCTTTCTGTGTGTTGCCGGATGCACTGGTGGCAAGTCTGAATATGTGTGTGTTTGTGTGTGTGTCCGTTCATGTGTGTGTAGTGTGTGACTGGGGCTGAAAGCTGAGTTGTTAAGGTTTGATGCTGTTAATTGCCCCTATAATCTAATATCACAAAGCGGTGTGATTACGGAAGCGCGCAGTGCGTCGGCTATACCTCGCCACCGCCTCCCAGCGCCAGGGACAAAACAAAAGAGGCGCCATTAGCGGTTTGACGGGCCCTAACAAAAGACGCTCACAATGTGGAATTATATTTTCATTCGGCTTTGTCTCTCCCTCTGAATGATTTCTTCCCTTTCATTGTCCTGTGAATAGGGGAGAGAGTGAAAAGCCAGGCGATTTGAAGTCAGCCATTTATTAAATGCATTTCATTTTTCCCTCTCCTCTCTCTTCTTCTTTTTTCCCTTGGCGTTGCATGTTAATTTAAAAGAGAGAGATGCGAGGTAGATTAGTAGGAGCGGAGGTGGAGAGGGGGGAGAGGGGGATGAGACAGCTAACACATCCAGACTCCACTCTAAGACCTAGACAAAGACACACACGTTTCCTTTCATTGAGACCGGAGAGAAAGGACGGAAGGAACAGGGGGAAAGTGAAAGAGAGGACATGGATAGAGAGACAAATTACTGACAGTAGGAATCAGCAAGGGGGATTGGTAGAAGAAGGAGATAAGGACTATGTCCGGTCTGGTCTGGGACATGACTATGTGTGTATGCCTGTGTGTATGTATGTATGCATGTCTGTGTGTGTGTGTCTGTATGTATGTGTGTGTCTGTATGTATGTATGTATGTATGTATGTATGTATGTATGTATGTATGTATGTATGTATGTATGTATGTATATATGTATGTATGTATGTATGTGTGTGTTTGTGTGTGTGTGTGTGTGTGTGTGTGTGTGTGTGTGTGTGTGTGTGTGTGTGTGTGTGTGTGTGTGTGTGTGTGTGTGTGTGTGTGTGTGTGTGTGTGTGTGTGTGTGTGTGTGTGCCTGTATGACAGACACACAGCACCATAAAAGTCAGAGACTGACAGAGGTCAACCTTTGCCACAGAGAGACACAGAACGAAGGGAGGAGAAAGAGAGGGGAGGGGGAGGAAAGAGAAGGGGAGGAGAGAGACACAGCCATGTCGTTTCCAGAGAGTGGAGGGGTAATTAGAGAGGTTGTTTGAAGAGGGAGTTTAACTGATTAACAAACGAAGAGAGGGAGTGAGGGAGAGAGAGAGAGAGATGGAAGGAGAAAAAGTAAAAGGCATCGCATCCCAGAGGGATGGAGAGAGGGAGAGAGGGTGATGTATCACGCATTTCAATGAGGCTAGATCTCGCACTCCTCTCCTCCCTTGATGACTTTTCATTCCAGACAAGGAGAGCCCTGATTTACATTTCAGATGAAATCACATGGATGTGAGCAGCTATGGAGCACGGCTGGACCAGCTAATAACCCCACTGTAGACTCAGGCCTGGATTCAAAAGGAACGCATGACATTTCATATGGTGGTTGGGGAAATTGCAAGATTACCAAACTCTTTTAGGATGATGACCCTACTGTATGGGTGAAGACAGAACTATGGAAAGGGTATTTTTCTTTTGAATAAGTTCTTGACAAGAAACCAGTGAGGTGGATGCGTGTGTTGGTGGAGGGGTCGTTTCAACTGTTAAGGCCAGTCTAGTTGTAATGAGCTGTGGACTAAATGACCGTATTTAAACACACACAGCATATTTAAATAAAGGTATGACGAATACTGCCACATTCTCTAGAGGCTCCTCTGCCAACTCCTATTACAGTTTTTACAATCACTTTGGCACTAATTTCGGTAACCTTGATGTCCTTTTTCAAAACTCTAGACAAAACTCACAAACAATGATCAAAATGCACATTTTTCAAAACTATAACACGTTTTCCAATTGCTTGGATACAATGCACATAAAGTTAAGATCATTTGTTCATTGAACTAAAATCACCTGTTCAAAATAACACAACTCAACATCAAAGTATTGTGATGATCCATGGCCCCTAAAGGTGCGGACTCCGGCCACAAACCTGAACCTATAGGGGAGGGTCCGGGTGGGCATCTATCCTCGGTGGCGGCTCCGGTGCGGGACGCAGACCACGCTCCGCAAACTTCGGTGGGGCCTCTGGTGCGGGGATCATCGCCGGGGACTCCGGACCGTAGATCGCCGCAGAAGGCTCCGGACTGGGAACTGTCGCTGGAGGCTTTGGACCGCAGACCGTCGCTGGAGGCTCTGGACCACCGACCGTCGCTGGAGGCTCCGGACTGGGAACCGTCGCTGGAGGCTCCGGACTGGGAACCCTCGCTGGAGGCTCTGGACCGCAGACCGTTGCTGGAGGCTCTGGACCGCCGACCGTCGCTAGAGGCTCTGGACTGGGAACCGTCACTGGAGGCTCTGGACTGGGAACCCTCGCTGGAGGCTCTGGACCGCAGACCGTCGCTGGAGGCTCTGGACTGCCGCCCGTCGCTGGAGGCTCTGGACTGCAGACCGTCGGAGGCTCCGGGCCATGGATCGTCACTGGAGGCTCCGGGCCATGGATCGTCACTGGAGGCTCCGGGCCATGGATCATCACTGGAGGCTCGGGTGCATGGAGTTGGCACAGGATATACTGGACCGTGGAGGCGCACTGGAGGTCTGGAGCGTAGAGCTGGCACAACGCTTCCTGGACAAAGGACCACCTTCGCATGGCAATTGCAAGGAGCTGGCACAGGATGCACTGGGCTGTGAAGGCGCACTGGAGATACAGCGCGTAGAGCCGGCGCAGGATATCCTGGACCGAGGAGGCGCACTGGAGACCAGGCGCGCTGAGCCGGCACCACCCGTCCTGAACAGATGCCCACTTTCGCACGGCAAGTGCGAGGAGCTGGCACAGCACGCACCGGGCTGTGGATGCGCACTGGAGACACAGTGCATATCACCGCAAAACATGGTGCCTGCCCGGTCACACGCTCCCGACGGTGACTACGGGGAGTTGGCTCTGGTTTAAACCCTGGCTCTGCCAACCACCCCGTGTGCCCCCCCAAAAACAAATTGGGGGGCTGCCTCTCAAGCTTCCGTCATGGTTGCGAACCCCGGAGTCGTCGTTGATCCTCCTTCGCTGCCTCCGCCTGCTTCCATGGCAGGCTCTTGTCTCCTGCCATGATCTTCTCCCACGTCCAGGAAATCCTCCACTCCCTTCTCTCCCGTTCCCAGGAGCCCTGCTCCTCCTGGCCACGCTGCTTGGTCCGTTTGTGGAGGGATCTTCTGTTACGCTCATCGATGGAAGGAGTAGACCAAGGTGCAGCGTGGTAGGCGTACATCTTTCTTTTATGGATGACACCGAAAAAACAACAAATACAAAACGATACGCACAGTCTGTAGGGCTGGAAAGCAACAGTACAAAAACAATCAGAGACAACGATAGACAGCTGCCTCTGATTGGGAACCATACCAGGCCAACAAAGAAATAGAAAACATAGATTTCCCACCCTAGTCACACCCTGACCTAACCAAATAGAGAATTAAAAGGATCTCTAAGGTCAAGGCGTGACAACACCACTGTTTTAAACAGCTGTTATTTGAGCATTTGTGGCCTTTCTGTTAGCTTGAATGAGTCTGGACATTCTCCTCTGACCTCTCTCATTAACAAGGTGTTTTAGCCCACAGAAATGCCGCTCACTGAATGTGTTTTCTTTATCGCACCATTCTCTGTAAACTCTAGAGACTATAGTGAGTAAAAATCCCAGGAGGGCAGCTGTTTCTGAGATGCTGGAATCACCATGTGTGTCATCAACAATCATACCACGGTCAAAGTTGCTTAGATTACGCATCTTGCCCATTCTAATGTTTGGTCGAACAACATCTAAAGCTCTCTACTCTATATTCTCTATATATTGAGTTGCAGGCAGCCACATGATTCGCTGTTCGAATGTAACTGTCCTTGATGAGCTAAATCAGGTCCGTAGAGCTGATGGCATGACCTATGTCATTGTATAGAATAATGTCAGGTTCCACCATGCTCAAGCATGGTTTCAGACCCAACCACAATTTACCATCCTGTACTTACCCCCATACTCTCCTTTCCTAAAACCCGATTGAGGAATTTGTCTCCACATGGAGGTGGAAGGTATATGATAGGCGCCCTCACGAACAAGCCAATCTTCTCCAGGCCATGGATGATGAACGCAATGACATCACAGCAGACCAGTGTCAGGCCTGGATTCACACGAAGATTCTTCCCAAGATGTTTGGCTAATGAAAACATCCATTGTGATGTGGATGAGAACCTGTGGCCAAATCCACAAGACAGGGTTGATGGAAATATAGAAGTACAGTAATCAATCCTTTGTTTTGCTTTTTACAGTAAGCCAGGTGAGGATCACTGCAGATGATGTTTTACAGTAAGCCAGGTGAGCAACACTGCAGTTGACGTTTTACAGTAAGCCAGGTGAGGAACACTGCAGATGATGTTTTACAGTAAGCCAGGTGAGGAACACTGCAGATGATGTTTTACAGTAAGCCGGGTGAGGAACACTGCAGATGATGTTTTACAGTAAGCCAGGTGAGGAACACTGCAGATTATGTTTTACAGTAAGCCAGGTGAGGAACACTGCAGATGATGTTTTACAGTAAGCCAGGTGAGGAACACTGCAGTTGACGTTTTACAGTAAGCCAGGTGAGGAACACTGCAGATGATGTTTTACAGTAAGCCAGGTGAGGAACACTGCAGATGATGTTTTACAGTAAGCCAGGTGAGGAACACTGCAGTTGACGTTTTACAGTAAGCCAGGTGAGGAACACTGCAGATGATGTTTTACAGTAAGCCAGGTGAGGAACACTGCAGATGATGTTTTACAGTAAGCCAGGTGAGGAACACTGCAGTTGACGTTTTACAGTAAGCCAGGTGAGGAACACTGCAGATGATGTTTTACAGTAAGCCAGGTGAGGAACACTGCAGTTGACGTTTTACAGTAAGCCAGGTGAGGAACACTGCAGTTGACGTTTTACAGTAAGCCAGGTGAGGAACACTGCAGATGATGTTTTACAGTAAGCCAGGTGAGGAACACTGCAGTTGACGTTTTACAGTAAGCCAGGTGAGGAACACTGCAGTTGACGTTTTACAGTAAGCCAGGTGAGGAACACTGCAGATGATGTTTTACAGTAAGCCAGGTGAGGAACACTGCAGTTGACGTTTTACAGTAAGCCAGGTGAGGAACACTGCAGTTGACGTTTTACAGTAAGCCAGGTGAGGAACACTGCAGATGATGTTTTACAGTAAGCCAGGTGAGGAACACTGCAGTTGACGTTTTACAGTAAGCCAGGTGAGGAACACTGCAGTTGACGTTTTACAGTAAGCCAGGTGAGGAACACTGCAGTTGACGTTTTACAGTAAGCCAGGTGAGGAACACTGCAGATGATGTTTTACAGTAAGCCAGGTGAGGAACACTGCAGTTGATGTTTTACAGTAAGCCAGGTGAGGAACACTGCAGATGATGTTTTACAGTAAGCCAGGTGAGGAACACTGCAGTTGATGTTTTACAGTAAGCCAGGTGAGGAACACGGCAGATGACGTTTTACAGTAAGCCAGGTGAGGAACACTGCAGTTGACGTTTTACAGTAAGCCAGGTGAGGAACACTGCAGATGATGTTTTACAGTAAGCCAGGTGAGGAACACTGCAGTTGACGTTTTACAGTAAGCCAGGTGAGGAACACTGCAGATGATGTTTTACAGTAAGCCAGGTGAGGAACACTGCAGATGATGTTTTACAGTAAGCCAGGTGAGCAACACTGCAGATGATGTTTTACAGTAAGCCAGATGAGGAACACTGCAGTTGATGTTTTACAGTAAGCCAGGTGAGGAACACTGCAGTTGATGTTTTACAGTAAGCCAGGTGAGCAACACTGCAGATGATGTTTTACAGTAAGCCAGGTGAGCAACACTGCAGATGATGTTTTACAGTAAGCCAGGTGAGCAACACTGCAGATGATGTTTTACAGTAAGCCAGGTGAGGAACACTGCAGTTGATGTTTTACAGTAAGCCAGGTGAGGAACACTGCAGATGATGTTTTACAGTAAGCCAGGTGAGCAACACTGCAGATGATGTTTTACAGTAAGCCAGGTGAGGAACACTGCAGTTGATGTTTTACAGTAAGCCAGGTGAGCAACACTGCAGATGATGTTTTACAGTAAGCCAGGTGAGGAACACTGCAGTTGATGTTTTACAGTAAGCCAGGTGAGCAACACTGCAGATGATGTTTTACAGTAAGCCAGGTGAGGAACACTGCAGTTGATGTTTTACAGTAAGCCAGGTGAGGAACACTGCAGTTGATGTTTTACAGTAAGCCAGGTGAGGAACACTGCAGTTGATGTTTTACAGTAAGCCAGGTGAGCAACACTGCAGATGATGTTTTACTGCAGTTTTTTTCCTTTTTTGTAACTAATTATTTTTGCTTTGATTCAAAGAAACCTATGTTGTGATTTTATTGTATTTCATCAATAAATTTCAGATTTTGTTCAATGATTCCACTGTGTCTGTAGTATTCTCTCTACTAGTCCTTTTACAGTGATGTAATTACATGTAGTAGCATAATGAAACATGTCACATATTTTGTACTACAATATTTAATGATTGAACAAACAACTACACAGTGAAACTATCGGTATCTTGTGTGTGGGTGGTCTAAATGAATGTTCCTATGGTATTTCATGATAAATTAGTTATTTGAACCAATGGTTCTGCAAGTGCAAGGTTTCTTTAAAGATATGAATGCTCAATGCAATGTTTTGAACATTGGACAGCCTGTGTTACAAGGGATGACCGTTTTGAGTTTTGTGTCTAGAGTTTTGAAAAATGACCACAAGGTTCTGAAATTAGTGCCAAAGTGATTGTTAAAAACTGTAATGGCTAATTATCACATGGAGTGCTGCCACACACACACACACACACACACACACACACACACACACACACACACACACACACACACACACACACACACACACACACACACACACACACACACACACACACACACACACACACACACACACACATTACACACTGTGTGTAATATTAATGTAAAATTAAACTAAACTTCCAAGTAAAATAATAATAATCCACAGACATAGACAGGCAGGGCAGTGTTGTTGAAAAAGAAAAACGGTCTCTGTGCCCCCCTGTGAACTTAACAAGCTGACGAATTTACAAATACAGCAATTTCCACCATGCATCTTTAGCCCTAGCCCCCTGAGTCTTTCGCTTATTGTATTGTGTATGTATACTACTGTGTGCGCACTTGTGTGTGTGTGTGTGTGTGTGTGTGTGTGTGTGTGTGTGTGTGTGTGTGTGTGTGTGTGTGTGTGTGTGTGTGTGTGTGTGTGTGTGTGTGTGTGTCTGCACTACACTGTGTGTGAGTGTGAGATGGCCAGAGGAGTGATGTGAAAGAGAGAAACTAACCTAGAATCAGAGTATAAACAGCCTTTACATCTAAGTGATCTATCCTGCCTGACACTCTATGGGGACACACACGAGGCACATCATTGAAAAAATGACAAGAAGGCAGGAGGAAAAGAGAGAAAGACTGACACAGACCTCCCCCTCCTCCCCTATCCTCCCTCCCGCATCTCCCTCTCACGTTAGGAACAAACCCCAGCGCTGTTTATCCCTGTCACTAAGAATTACCCACCTCACACAGGGAGAGACCATTGTCACACACGCGCGCACATACACACACACTCTCTCTACTGTCCCCCTTTTTCATCCTGGCATCTTTATGTCATTCCCTAATCTCTCTCTCTCATGGTGTGTGGGTAACTCCTCTGCTTCCTGTTGTTTGGGTCATGATTTGTTTATTCATACAGTATCATCATCCTCCCTCCAGGTAAACAGGCTCGGTACTCATTAGACTGAGGAATGAGGGATGAGGGGGGTGAGAGGGGCCATTAGCAGAATGCGGAATACCAGGAGAGGAAAACAAAGTATAGGAGGAAAGAGGAAAAGGAAAAACTTGCTGGACTATGAGAAGAGGAAAAGAGGGGAGAGGAAAGAAGGAGAGGAGGGACTATCTACTAGGCTAGGAGAAGAGAGGAGGGACTATCTACTAGGCTAGGAGGAGAGAGGAGGGACTAGCTACTAGGCTAGGAGAAGAGAGGAGGGACTATCTACTAGGCTAGGAGGAGAGAGGAGGGACTATCTACTAGGCTAGGAGGAGAGAGGAGGGACTAGCTACTAGGCTAGGAGAAGAGAGGAGGGACTAGCTACTAGGCTAGGAGGAGAGAGGAGGGACTAGCTACTAGGTTAGGAGAAGAGAGGAGGGACTATCTACTAGGCTACGAGAAGGTAGGTTAGGAGGAGAGAGGAGGGACTAGCTACTAGGCTAGGAGGAGAGGAGGAGAGAGGAAGGACTAGCTACTAGGCTAGGAGAAGAGAGGAGGGACTATCTACTAGGCTAGGAGGAGAGATGAGGGACTAGCTACTAGGCTAGGAGAAGAGAGGAGGGACTAGCTACTAGGCTAGGAGGAGAGAGGAGGGACTAGCTACTAGGTTAGGAGAAGAGAGGAGGGACTATCTACTAGGCTAGGAGGAGAGAGGAGGGACTATCTACTAGGCTAGGAGGAGAGATGAGGGACTAGCTACTAGGCTAGGAGAAGAGAGGAGGGTCTAGCTACTAGGCTAGGAGGAGAGAGGAGGGACTAGCTACTAGGCTAGGAGGAGAGAGGAGGGACTAGCTACTAGGCCAGGAGGAGAGAGGAGGGACTAGCTACTAGGTTAGAAGGAGAGAGGAGGGACTAGCTACTAGGCTAGGAGGAGAGGAGGGACTAGCTACTAGGTTAGGAGTAGAGATAAGGGACTAGCTACTAGGCTAGGAGGAGAGAGTAGGGACTATCTACCTGGCTAGGAGGAGAGAGGGGGGACTATCTACTAGGCTAGGAGGAGGTAGGTTAGGAGGAGAGATGAGGGACTATCTACTAGGCTACGAGGAGGTAGGTTAGGAGGAGAGAGGAGGGACTAGCTACTAGGCTAGGAGGAGAGAGGAGGGACTATCTACTAGGCTAGGAGGAGAGAGGAAGGACTAGCTACTAGGCTAGGAGAAGAGAGGAGGGACTATCTACTAGGCTAGGAGGAGAGATGAGGGACTAGCTACTAGGCTAGGAGAAGAGAGGAGGGACTAGCTACTAGGCTAGGAGGAGAGAGGAGGGACTAGCTACTAGGTTAGGAGAAGAGAGGAGGGACTATCTACTAGGCTAGGAGGAGAGAGGAGGGACTATCTACTAGGCTAGGAGGAGAGATGAGGGACTAGCTACTAGGCTAGGAGAAGAGAGGAGGGTCTAGCTACTAGGCTAGGAGGAGAGAAGAGGGACTAGCTACTAGGCTAGGAGGAGAGAGGAGGGACTAGCTACTAGGCTAGGAGGAGAGAGGAGGGACTAGCTACTAGGTTAGGAGGAGAGAGGAGGGACTAGCTACTAGGCTAGGAGGAGAGGAGGGACTAGCTACTAGGTTAGGAGGAGAGGAGGGACTAGCTACTAGGCTAGGAGGAGAGAGTAGGGACTATCTACCTGGCTAGGAGGAGAGAGGGGGGACTATCTACTAGGCTAGGAGGAGAGGAGGGACTAGCTACTAGGTTAGGAGGAGAAAGGAGGGACTATCTACTAGGCTAGGAGGAGAGAGGAGGTACTAGCTACTAGGCTAGGAGGAGAGAGGAGGGACTAGCTACTAGGCTAGGAGGATCGAGGAGGGACTGGCTACTAGGGGAGGAGGATCGAGGAGGGACTAGCTACTAGGCTAGGAGGAGAGGAGGGACTAGCTACTAGGCTAGGGGGAGAGATGAGGGACTAGCTACTAGGCTACGAGGAGAGAGGAGGTGCTAGCTACTAGGCCAGGAGGAGAGATGAGGGACTAGCTACTAAGCTAGGAGGAGAGAGGAGGGACTAGCTACTAGGCTAGGAGGAGAGAGGAGGGACTAGCTACTAGGATTAAAGGTAGGGAGGATGTAGTAGCTACTAGGCTAGGAGGAGAGAGGAGGGACTAGCTACTAGGCTAGGGGAAGAGAGGAGGGACTAGCTACTAGGCTAGGAGGAGAGAGGAGGGACTAGCTACTAGGGGAGGAGGAGAGATGAAGGACTAGCTACTAGGCTAGGAGGAGAGGAGGGACTAGCTACTAGGCTAGGGGGAGAGAGGAGGGACTAGCTACTAGGCTAGGGGGAGAGAGGAGGGACTAGCTACTAGGGGAGGAGGAGAGAAGAAGGACTAGCTACTAGGCTAGGAGGAGGTAGGTTAGGAGGAGAGAGGAGGGACTAGCTACTAGGCGAGGAGGAGAGAGGAGGGACTAGCTACTAGGCTAGGGGGAGAGAGGAGGGACTAGCTACTAGGCTAGGGGGAGAGAGGAGGGACTAGCTACTAGGGGAGGGGGAGAGATGAAGGACTAGCTACTAGGCTAGGAGGAGAGGAGGGACTAGCTACTAGGCTAGGGGGAGAGAGGAGGGACTAGCTACTAGGCTAGGAGGAGAGAAGAGGGACTAGCTACTAGGGGAGGAGGAGAGATGAAGGACTAGCTACTAGGCTAGGAGGAGGTAGGTTAGGAGGAGAGAGGAGGGACTAGCTACTAGGCTAGGGGGAGAGAGGAGGGACTAGCTACTAGGGGAGGAGGATCGAGGAGGGACTAGCTACTAGGCTAGGAGGAGAGATGAGGGACTAGCTACTAGGCTAGGAGGAGAGAGGAGGGACTAGCTACTAGGCTAGGAGGAAAGAGGAGGGACTAGCTACTAGGCTAGGAGGAGAGATGAAGGACTAGCTACTAGGCTACGAGGAGGTAGGTTAGGAGGAGAGAGGAGGGACTAGCTACTAGGCTAGGAGGAGAGAGGAGGGACTAGCTACTAGGCTAGGGGGAGAGAGGAGGGACTAGCTACTAGGAGAGGAAGATCGAGGAGGGACTAGCTACTAGGCTAGGAGGAGAGGAGGGACTAGCTACTAGGTTAGGAGGAGAGATGAGGGACTAGCTACTAGGCTAGGAGGAGAGAGGAGGGACTAGCTACTAGGCTAGGAGGAGAGATGAAGGACTAGCTACTAGGCTACGAGGAGGTAGGTTAGGAGGAGAGAGGAGAGACTAGCTACTAGGCTACGAGGAGAGAGGAGGGACTAGCTACTAGGCTACGAGGAGGTAGGTTAGGAGGAGAGAGGAGGGACTTGCTACTAGGCTACGATGAGAGAGGAGGGACTAGCTACTAGGCTAGGAGGAGAGAGGAGACACTAGCTACTAGGTTAGGAGGAGAGAGGAGGGACTAGCTACAATGCTAGGAGGAGAGAGGAGGGACTAGCTACTAGGCTAGGAGGAGAGAGGAAGGACTAGCTACTAGGCTAGGAGGAGAGAGGAAGGACTAGCTACTACGCTAGGAGGAGAGATGAGGGACTAGCTACTAGGCTAGGAGGAGAGAGGAGGGACTATCTACTAGGCTAGGCAGAGAGATGAGGGACTATCTACTAGGCTACGAGGACAGATGAGGGACTATCTACTGGGCTAGGAGGAGAGATGAGGGACTAGCTACTTGGCTACGAGGAGGTAGGTTAGGAGGAGAGATGAGGGACTATCTACTAGGCTACGAGGAGAGAGGAGGGACTAGCTACTAGGCTAGGAGGAGAGATGAGGGACTATCTACTAGGCTAGGAGGAGAGATGAGGGACTTAGAGCGTCACAGTGCCCGCTTCAAACGGCCTCTGTGGTAATAGGAGTGTGTGGGGAGAAGGAAGGTATATTTTATGAGGGGGTGAAGGCTGTGTGTGTGTGTGTGTGTGTGTGTGTGTGTGTGTGTGTGTGTGTGTGTGTGTGTGTGTGTGTGTGTGTGTGTGTGTGTGTGTACGTCTGTGTGTGTGTGTGTGCGCACGTCTGTCTGTGTGCGTGTCGTTAACAAAGGGTGAGGCTTATCATATGAGTGTGGGTATAGAGAATGAAGGGTCTCCTTTGAGTGGGAACGATGTGCTGTCACTCTCATTACAAGCTGTTGACAACCACACAGGTGGGTTACCAGCTGTCTCTTGCAGGAGATACTAGGTCTTCTAGCCTGCTGTCTCTAAAGAGGACAAACATGGGCCTTACAGGGAGGACAGACTGGATGGATACTGTATCATTTATTCACAATTTGGACTTGGAGTGATTCAACCCACAGAGTTGGGGAGATCACTGGTGGCTAAGGGACTGCTGAGGTGGAGGTAAGACAGAGAGGGGACAGAGAGGCTGGGAAGAGGGGGAGAGGGGCTGTTCTGTGGTGGGACGTAAGGCAGGGAAACAGGGGCTGGGGGTCTGGGGTCTGGGGGGGGGGCGGAGGGGCTCTGTCAGTGGGGTATTTACGCGGTGTACTGAGGCTTGTCCAGCCCAGTGTCCTGGGACCACTCTGACAGGGGCCTGACAAACACACACACACACATACACACACACACTTACGTGCACACAAACACACACCTCACTCTTACACGGGCCAGCCAAATGGAAAAACCCTTCTGGAGCGGACGGCCTGACACCAGCAAGTTCAAGTGGAAAATCCTCCTCCTTCGTCGCTCCTTCACTTCCTCCTTCCCTCCTCCCCCTCTACCCCCACTCCCTCCATCTAACGTCCCAGTGCCTCAGAATAAAAAAGATGACAAATGTCCAGAGGCACACAACAGACGGGATGACACATACACACGGACACACACACACAGAGAAAGAGAGAGAGAAATACACAGACACGCACACACTTCGGGCACTTCAGAGGGAAGTGTAAGAGCCGTTATCGACTCGGCTTCATTACTGATTTCACTCGTGTTTCAAATCACAAAATAGTTTCACACTCCACTACCCAGACCCAAACTCTCCCTCTCCATCCCCAACCCCCTATCCCTCCCTTCATCCTCCCTTCACTCCAGCACCAGACCCCAACTCTCCTTCTATATCCCCACATCCCTTCCACTCCCTCACTTCGCCCCCCTCTACCCCCCCTCATCCTCTTTTCACACACTGTTAGTACACCATATAACCCTGATACCCCCCCCCCCTCTCTATCAAATAGAAGGAGAAAAACTGCCAACTAAGCACTTTCATTGAGTGGACAAAAGGAGTGCTTTGGGGAAAACACTTTGGGAAAGAAGCACAGAAAATGTTTGCAGTGTGGACTGTTTTAAGTGAAAGAGGCCTTAGCTCCTGATTCACGGGGCTAGCTGGGTTAGCTCTCAGAACTAGTCTTGGTTAACTTCAAACAAACTTAAACGGTCAAACAAGGAAACATGCACAGTAAGCACAGAGAAATAGTCCTCATCTATAAACTTTCAGTTTAAGAATTCGATGAAGTTACCAAGATTTAGTGGCAAACTTTCTTTGAGCCGTGATAAATCAATACTTAGGAAAGTCTGACTTTGATATAAGTCTGGCTTAGATAAGTCTGTTTCAGGGTCACACTAGGGGTCATGAGTCCTAACATCTGACCTATCTATTCGGACACTAAAGGAAGGTTCAATCTGCTGTGACAGACACAAGTAAGGCAGAAAATACAATGAACAGGGTTTAGTTGGCATTCACAAGTAATGCTAGTCAGTCTAAAGTAACTTGAAGTACAGTGCCTTCAGACAGTATTCACACATTGTGTTATGTTACAGCCTGCATTTAAAATGAATTAAATTGAGATGTTGTGTCACTGGCCTACACACAATACACCATAATGTTAAAGTGGAATTATGTTTTAGACATTTGTACAAATTATTTAAAAGTGAAAAGCTGAAATGTCTTGAGTCAACCTCTTTGTTATGGCAAGCCTAAATAAGTTCAGGAGCAAAAATGTGTTTAATAAGTCACTTCCTAACTCAGTTGCCGGAGAGGAAGGAAACTGCTCAGTGATTTCTCCATGAGACCAATGGTGACTTTAAAACAGTTACAGAGTTGAATGGCTGTGATAGGAGAAAACTGAGGATGGATCAACAACATTGTAGTAACTCCACAATACTAACCTAAATAACAGAGTGAAAGAAGGAAGCCTGTACTGAATACAAATATTCCAAAACATGCATCCTGTTCACAACAAGGCACTAAAGTAAATCTGCAAAAGAAATCTCAAAGAAATTAACTTTATGTCCTGAATACAAAGTGTTATGTTTGAGGCAAATACAACACAACAAATCACAGAGTCCCATTCTTCATACTTTTATGAGTAGTGGTGGTTATTTCATGTTAGTCCCATGTGGCTCAGTTGGTAGAGCATGGCACATGCAATGCCAGGGTTGTGGGTTCAATTCCCATGGGGGACCAGTATGACTGTTGCTCTGGATAAGAGTAAATGACTAAAACGTTATGTGTATGCTTGTCATCGGCCAGGACTAGGGAGTTTTTTTAGGATAAAAATAAATGGAATTGAGCTTTCCAGGAGGAAAACCTGGTTCAGTCTGCTTTCCAACAGACAAATTCAGCTTTCAGCAGGACAATAACCTAAAACACAAGGCCAAATATACACTGGAGTTGCTTACCAAGATGACATTGAATGTTCCTGATTGGCCTAGTTACAGTTTTGACTTAAATCGGCTTGAAAATCTATGGCAAGAATTGAAAATGGCTGTCTAGCAAGGATCAACAACCAACTTGACAGAGTTTGAAGAATTGTAAAAGAATAATCTGCAAATATTGTCCAGTCCAGGTGTGCAAATCTCTTAGAGACTTGCCCAGAAAGACTCACATCTGTAATCGCTGCCAAAGGTGATTCTAACATGTATTGACTCAGGGGTGTGAATACTTACAGTATGTAAATGAGATATTTCTGTATTTAATTTTCAATACATTTGCAAACATTTCTAAAAACATGTTTGCACTTGGCCATTATTGGGTATTGTGTGTAGACGGGTGTGAAAAAATATATATTTAATCCATTTTGAACTCTATTCAATCCATTTTAAGGTTGTAACAGAACACATTGTGGAATAAGTCAAGAGGTATGAATACTTTCTGAAGGCACTGTAAATCTGAAGGAAGCAATGAAATATCAACACATAGTGCTGTTTTACTTAGTATCATGATCTGTAAAGGG